>NC_090730.1:52939460-52951960 GCF_036898095.1 Palaemon carinicauda
TCTTTGTAAGGACAGAAGAGACTCTTTAGCTCTGGTAAGCAGCTCTTCCAGGAGAAGGACACTTCAAAATTAAACCATTGGTCTCTAATCTTGAGTAGTGCCTTAGCCTCTGTACCATGGTCTTCCACTGTCTTGGGTTAGAGTTCTCTTGCTTGAGAGTACACTCGGGCACACTTTTTTATCTTATATCTCATTTCTCTTCACTTGATTTGTTATAGTTTTTATAGTTTATAAAATGATATTTATTTTGATATTGTTACTCTTCTTAAAATGTTTTATTTTTCCTTGTTTCCTTTCCTCAAAGAGCTATTTTCCCTGTTGGAGCCCCTGGGCTTATAGCATCCTGGTTTTCCAACTAGGGTTGTAGCTTAGTAAGTAACTGACAGATGAACATGCAGGATTTCGAAAAGGTAGAGATTGCACTGACCAATTTCTTATTATCAGACATTTTGTACAGTAATACGTAAAATATAAAAGTCACCTTTGATGGCATTTGTGGACTATAAATAAGCCTTTCATAGTGTTCGCCAGCTTATTTTGTAGAGAGTCCTACGTTATTATGGAATTCCTTTTAAATATTCAAATTTGAATAAGTCTGTTCATGAGCATAGCAAGTGCTAATTCAATGTTAATGGAGTCTTATAAAAAAATCCACTAAACAGCGGAGTACTCCAAGGAAATGTGTTATCACCCATGTCTTTTATCTCGTTATGAGTTTTGTAATGCGTAGAACAGTCGCATATGGTGGAGAAGGATTGGACTGGATTGGGGATAGGAATTTAGCTGACCTAGAGTATGCTGATGACGCCATGCATGTTAGCAGAACAACGCAGGATTTGTCATAATGCATGAAATATCACAGGAGGTTAGGCTGCACATAAATAGAAGAAATACAGAGATGATAAGAACGGAGTTTGCAATGGAAGATGAAATATATTTGGAAGGAGAAAGGATGATGTAGAATCGTTCAAGTATTTAGAAATTATGTTCAATATAGGGTCTTTAAAATTAGAGTTTACTGAAAGATTGATAAAATAGCAAATCAGCCAATTGTCAGGTTCAGTGATATTTGGAATCAAATCGCCTGAAGTTACATATAAAAATCAGACTATATATTAGTTTAGTGAGATAGATGTTGCTGTATGTACATGAGTCATGGTATGAAAATGAAAGAATCTGCAATAGATTTAGTAGATTTAAGAAAAAAGTCCTCAGAAGGATAATGGGTGTTATACAATAAGCGAGATTACCCGAAAACCATATCTGGATGAGATCATTATAAGGGGTAAGGGATATCTCCGTTCGGGAATGCTCTCGGGACTCCCCAAGAGAGATTAGTTCACCAGACGTTCAGCTGGGACAAAGCAATAGAAGAGTTGGAAGATCAAGGCCTACATATCTGAGGATTATGAAGCGCGAAAAAGGAGATGATGAATGGGCAAGTATTGAATTAAAAGTGGAAGATAGAGACGACTGGTAAAGTCTAACGGAAGTTCTTTGCTTGAATAGCTATATATATACATATATATATATATATATATATATATATATATATATATATATATATATATATATATATATATATATATATATATATATATATATATATATATATATATATATATATATATATATATATATATATATATATATGTATTTCAAATAAGCCATATATATTAATACATTAAAGTCTGGATTCTCTTAACGACCTCGGGATCAGAGCCCAAGGCGGAACCGCCCAAAGACTATGATATCGGACCGGCGGGGATTTGAACCCTCGCCAGGATATCTGTATGCCAGTGACCATACCACTCCGCCACGTGGTATGGTCACTGGCATACAGATATCCTGGCGAGGGTTCAAATCCCCGCCGGTCCGATATCATAGTCTTTGGGCGGTTCCGCCTTGGGCTCTGATCCCGAGGTCGTTAAGAGAATCCAGACTTTAATGTGTTAATATATATGGCTTATTTGAAATATGAAAAAAACACGTTTAAATGTGCAAAAAATTTATCATATATATGTATATATATATATATATATATATATATATATATATATATATATATATATATATATATATATATATATATATATATATATATATATAAATTATATATATATGTATATATACATACATACATATATATATATATATATATATATATATATATATATATATATATATATATATATATATATATATATATATATATATATATATATATATATATATATATATATATATATATATATATATATATATGTATTTATATATATGTATGTATATATAATATGAACATATATACACTCACACACACACACACATATATAAATATATATATATATATATATATATATATATATATATATATATATATATATATATATATATATATATATATATATATAGATAGATAGATAGATAGATATTTAGATATATATATATATATATATATATATATATATATATATATATATATATATATATATATATATATATATATAGATAGATAGATAGATAGTTATTTATATATATATATATATATATATATATATATATATATATATATATATATATATATATATATATATATATATGTGTAAATATATATATATATATATATATATATATATATATATATATATATATATATATATATATATATAAATTTGTGTGTGTATGTGTGTGAACAGCAATAAGATTTTAATCCAAATGGGGTTTACTGAAGAAAAAGAAAATAATCCCTAATTAAATATCCTATCTATACTACAACTTTTGATTAGTTGATGAATCCTATGTGCAGTGAGAGTTCAAGATTACAGTTTTTATTATCAAGGAATTTCAGTAACCGAAGTGTGCCATATAACTGCAACTTATGCGCATGGTGCTAGTCTCTTTTCATTAATTTCTTATCTTGGATGTAAACATATAGTTGCCGTATCTCTTAATAGAAATTTACCTAAAATTTTCATACATTACTACTATTTCCCAGTACAAAAATCCAACAAAATTGGTGGTATAAATTCTATTTTAGTGCCGGTTTTTAGAGTTTCAAGTATCGTTCTCCTCATTTTCTTTGCGGTTTTGGCCACAATTACCGTGGACCAACCGTGTGTCACACAATTTTACATAATTCCTTTTGTATATATTATGCTTGTATCTGCGCTCTTCCCTCGCACTAAAAAGAACCCGAATGATCATGTCTCTCGAACATGTTATGTCCTGTTGCCTTGAGGTTTTGTATATAAAGGAGAGTGTTCCTTAATAAACAACTCCGTTGATTGCATCCTGCCTTTGAGTTCTCAACCCTCTTTTGGCTCGTCATATTGGTGACCCCGGAAGTCGACTCGCTCCCACCGCCTTTCACCCCCACCCCCTCGCCCCTTCATCGTTGGTACTATTGCGGACTCTACGGCAGTTGGTGCTACGGCCGCTCCATTCAAACTTTCATCGTTTGCCAGCGGAGAGGCGTTTGCTTGGCTTCAGCGAGCAGAAGTCCAGTTTCGTATCAGGGGCGTGACTCGCTCAACCACCAAAGCGGATTATGTTCTCGTGGCGATACCCGAGGACACCTTCCCAGAAATATCCAACTGGCCTTGTGAACAAGGAGACACCCCAATAGCGTATGACACCCTTAAAACAACTTCTGCAGCAGTACTCGCCGTCACCAACCGCCCGTATAGCAAAGCTTTTTCAGCTCTCGCAACAACCGTTGGGGGACCAAAGGGCTTCGATTGCCCTCAGGGAAATGACCAGCATCGCTCGCCTTCAACCTGCCGCAGACGGCTCTCCTCGTGAGGAGAAACTACTTCATGCCCTTTGGATACGCCGTTTACCCGAACCTGTACGCGTGGCCATACCCAATGTCGATAGTTTACCCATAAAGGACTTGATGACCAAAGCCGACGCCCTTATTGACAGCCACTTGAAGACCTCCATCAACGCCTCCACCCCTGACGAAGAGAATGCCTATTCAATGTCAACCGAAGCTGACATGAATGCCGTAAGATATACACGCCTACCCCGTGACGTGCCGAAGCAGCGACAAAGCCGCCCACCACCCTCCAATCGTTCGCGCCCCAACGAACGACTTCTACAGCCACTTACTACCTCCCATCCGCCGCAGTTTTGCTACTACCACTTCAGATTCGGGCAACCGCGAAAAAATGTGCCAAGGATTGTCAATTGCCATGTTTTTAATCTTTTCTTTTTACAAGATGCAGGAACGGGCGTGCGATTTTTGGTAGACACGAGTGTTTGTCGTTCTCTTTTGCCAAGGAAACTCTTCAAGGCACGACGTAGTCTGTCTACATCTGCCGACGTATGCTTGGTAGCTGCCAACGGATCTGCGATACCCACCTACGGTTACGAGAACCTCACATTATCGTTCGGAAACGGTAAATTCAATTGGAAGTTTCTAGTTGCTGACGTCACATTGCCAATCCTCGGTGCGGATTTCCTCTCTCATTTCCACCTTCTGGTCGATGTCGCTCACCGACGATTGGTCAACGCAGATTCGTACTTGTCGACACCTCTTCAACCCGCCCCCTCTAACCTCGCTCTCCACATCAGCGCAGCCACGGATGCCTACGCCCACCTCCTCACGCCGTACCCGGAAGTTTTCCGTCCAGAACTTTGCCAAACGCCCACGGTTCCTGCCAAGCACGGTATTTATCACCATGTCAAGACGACTGGATCCCCAGTCTCCGCAAAGTTCAGACGTCTGGCATAGGAACGATTGGCAGCCGCCAAACAGACATTCACCGAAATGGAAGAAATGGGCCTTTGCCAAAAGGCCTCCAGCCCATGGTCGTCACCCTTACACATTGTTATGAAGAAAGACGGCTCCCTCCGTCCGTGCGGGGATTACAGGCGCCTGAACATGCAAACAGAACCGGATCACTACCCCCTCCCAAACATTGCCGACGTGACCTCCTACCTGCTCAAAGCGAAGGTTTTCTCTACGCTCGACCTCCTGAAGGGGTATTATCAGGTGCCTATGAACCCAGAAGACATCCCCAAGACCGCCATCACCACTCCGTTTGGTACATACACTTTCAATTACTCCTGTTTTGGCCTTCGCATTGCTGGGGCAACGTTTCAACGTCTCATGGATGGCATCTTAGGGGACCTCCCTTTCTGTGTATGTTATATGGACGACATACTTGTGTTCTCCTCCTCAAAAGAGAAACACCTCAGTCACCTGCGCATCGTGCTCGACCGCCTGCAACAAAACGGCCTTGTAGTCTGGTATGACAAGTGTACCTTTGGCACCAACGAAGTGTCGTTCTTAGGGCACCGTATCACTCCTGAATGAGTCCATCCCCTCCCTGAGTAGGTAGCAGCCGTTCAGAACTTCCCTGCGCCCTCGACCGTTAAAGCTCTGCAGGAATTCTTGGTCATGATCAGCCATTGCCGCCACTCTTGCTCCCCTCTACGCCTCCCTCAGGGGCAAGCCAAAGGACCTGAAGTGGGGTCCCCTTAAAGAAGCAGCCTTCTGCAATGCAAAGAAGGCCCTATCAACTGCTGCGACTCTGACTTTTCCTATCCCACACGCCCCTCTCCTTCTCTCCACCGATGCCAGCGACGTCGCTATTGGTGCAGTACTCGAGCAGGTGGTCAATGGCTCGGCCCCCGCCCATTGGCCTTCTTCAGCAGAAAACTGTCCAAGGCAGAATCGGGTTATTCTACCTTTGATCGAGAATTGCTGGTGGTGCACTTGTCTGTCCGTCACTTTCACCATTTCTTAGAAGGTACGCCCTTCGTCATTCGCACAGACCACATGCCTCTGGTGCATCCCTTCACTCGACAGTCTGACACCTGGTCCGCCCGTCAACGCCGACATCTCTCCGCCGTGGCTGAATACAATTGTTTCCTTCAATAGGTCCCTGGGAAAACGAATCCCGTTGCCGATGCCCTGTCAAGAAACACGTTGGCTGCTGTTCAACTGGGATTGGATTACAATGCCCTGGCTGAAGCCCAACGACAGGATCCAGAGTATCAAGCTTGTAGGACATCCTGCACATCCCTCTATTGGGAAGACTTTCCCCTCGAAGACTCCAACACCACCCTCCTCTGTGACGTCAGTACGGGTAGACCGCGACCTTGGATTCCTGCTCCCATGCACCGACAGGTGTTTGATTTCATTCACGTCCTTTCACATCCCTCGTGCCGTTTTCCTGCACAGCTGCTGAAGGCAAAGTTCATTTGGCACGGCATTTCTAAGGATACTAAGGATTGGGTCCGCGCCTCTACTTCTTGCCAAACTTCCAAAGTACATCGACACACGGATTCTAAAGTGGGCACCTTTCCTCAACCTCAGCGTCGTTTCGCACACATTCACGTCGACGTTGTAGGCCCCCTACCCACATCACAAGGACATCGTTACCTGTTTACCGTCATCGACCGCTCCACTCATTGGCCTGAAGCCATTCCCATGGAAACTGCAACGTCCGCCTCATGTACATCTGCCTTACTCTCAGGATGAATTGCAAGATTTGGTATTACAGAGCATATTACTTCTGACAGGGGAACCACTTTCACCTCTCAATTGTGGATGTCATTAGCGAATCTCCTGGGCATCACCCTACATCAGACAATGGCCTACAACCCCGCTGCCAATGGAATGGTTGAACGTTTTCATCGTACCCTGAAAGCAGCTTTGATGTCCCGCTGCAAGGATTGCAACTGGTTTACTCAGCTTCCCTGGGTCCTCCTGGGACTAAGGATCACTCCTAAAGATGCCCTCGACGTCTCGGCAGCTGAAATGGTGTATGGCGACCCGTTGGTCGTCCCTGCCGAATTTTTTCCTTTTACAACTTCCTCCGACGATCTCCAGCGCATCACATACCAACGGACTTGCACTCTGCAACGCACGTCTTCCTGCGCAACGACACTAGCAAGCCACCACTAACGCCCCCTTACACGGGCCCTTTCCTTGTGATCCGACGCAGTCCGAAAGCATTCCTACTAAACATTCGTGACAAAGAAGACTGGGTCTCCATTGATCGTCTAAAACCTGCTTATCTTCTGCCAGATGACCCGCCTACAGCTCGCCTCTCTAGATCAGGGCGCCCTATTTAACATGTACAGTATGTCATTTTTAGGCGGGGAGCCATGTACCAACCGTGTGTCACACAATTGTACATAATTCCTTTTGTATATATTATGCTTGTATATGCGCTCTTCCCCCGCGCTAAAAAGAACCTGAATGATCATGTCTCCGGTTTTGCTCTGTAACATTGTCTGTCTCTCGAACATGCTATGTCCTGTTGCCTTGAGGTTTTTTATATAAAGGAGAGTGTTCTGTAATAAACAACTCAGTTGATTGTATCCTGCCTTTGAGTTCTCATCCCTCTCTCGGCTTGTCACAAGCGTATCATTATAGTCAAGAGCTTTAACAATGTCTTTAACTTTTGGGAGAGAAGCCAAATCTCTCTTCTCTTTTTGAAGACTCGATTTTATGGAAAAAAAAAAGTAAGCATCTGTTCTTCCAACTGTGATCCTTGCGCAAAGGGTGCAGAGGTGTTTAGCTGCTGTTGTCACAAACTTCTACTATATTAGAATAGTAGTACTCATCTATACTCCACTCCTTATCTATTATGTACATCTTAGGGTCAGCAAATGTATGGTCACACACTTATTGTTTGTACAGAACTTAATCAAGTTCATTTTTTCTGTTAATGTAGTAAAACGCTTTCCCTGTTATACACACCTGTCAGACACGATGGCTGATACATATGCTCCTGGGAAACAGAATCTCTAGAACTATGCTTAACCAGATGATTCTCATCTTTTAATTTGATAGTATATTATTATAGCTTCTGTAAAGGGAATGTTATGGCTGATCAAAAAATTTTTATTGATTTTAGTTTGTCGCCCAAAAAAAAAAAAAAAAAGATTCCTTTGCTTTCATTATCAGATTCTTATGCTTCTTCTTTAGCTGCCTAATGGAAATTTCGTGTTAATTTCGCTGATGGGTCATCATCTTCTTCATTTGTTCTATAAAATACTTTCCCTTTCCTTTCGAGTTTTTGAGTTTTGAGATTCAGCAAATATTATTCATGATATGTAGCTTTGTTATTTTCAAAGTTCTACAGAATTCCATAACTTCATCCAACCTTTTTGGATGTAATAGTATAGGCATTGCTTCTAATTCAGGAATGTTTGAAGCAAGGTTAACATACGCAGCACCAGATGCATCCACCAGTCTTTCACCTGTGTCCTCTTGTCACACTTAACAAAGCCTTTATCTAGTGATATTATCTCCCGTCCGGGAAGACGTCGACTTCCAAGATAGGTTTCGTGACCATACACAAAGAAAAGTTTAAAGAAAGGGTGTTTATGGATTATATGGAATCTTGCGTGTTTTTAACATTCCAGAAATCAGGCATAAAAAGTATTTGTACTATAAGCTTAGATATGTTTATTTTTTATTTTTTTATTTGTCATATTTGCGATTTTGCTTGAATCCTTTATATTATTGGTTCTTTTTGCATAGACATGTTTTCCGAGGGGATCTGATGTTATCATATGTATGCAATTATTTTTTGTATTTTTTTTTTTTTTTTTTTTTTTTTTGCGGGTGGGGGGAAAGGCGCCTAATGCTAATTCTATATGTTATAATCTACTGGTTTACTTTACAATTGCGTTATTATTCTCGTGAACTTGGCTAATGGTTGAGATTAGCAATATGTTTCACAATTCAGTGATAATATCAATTAATATATAAGCCTTCATTATACGCCTGGTTTATAGGTATACTCCTGCCAGCCACTAGATATAGTATGAAATAACATTTACTTAGCACGTTAGGTTTTCCAAATATCTAAATAAAAAATAAACAATATCATCAACATAGATTAAGAATTTCGAAGAAAGAATTTAATTATAATGTGTACAGTAATGCAAGTTTTTGTAAGAATTTCATTGCGAATATAAAGAAAAAGTCGAATTGTAAATTGAAATGAAAAAAAAGCACAGCTGCAGCAAATCAGAGTAATTAATAGAAGCAAAAAAAAAAATATAAAGATATTTCTACCACTAATTCCTTTCATTAGCGCCCATTTCTTTAGTAGTTATAAGTTTGACAAATAATTAAAGAACAATACCTGAAAAATTAATTTTTCTTGGAAACTAAAAGAAATCTACGGAATGATTAAAGTTATAGGTTATACGAAAATATTACACTGGTTGATTTAAAATGGAACTATGGAGACAAATCTCCGAAGACGTGGTCTCAATTCCTTCCGAAAATCATCCATCAAGAGGGTGATTCTATCATCCATTTATCTTCGCGGTAGCTCAGGCGTTTGACGAATTAATCACATTTCGAAAATACTTCACGAAAACTATTTAAAACTGTGTCTCTTCCTTGACGATATCATTGAAAACTGGGGAAAGGACATAAGTGAATTTATATTTATTATAAATACACCATTTTGTATTTATATTTTTGGATGCTTGTTTGTCTGTATTTTTCATAACTCAAAAACTATCTAACCTAATCTCCTTAATAGATACTGAAAATAGTTAATTTTGTGGATTTTCTGAAGTTCAAACACCAACCTAATATTTCTATGTTGAAAAGTCTGATATGAGTCTTTTTTCACCTTCGTCAAAAGGTTGTTTTGATAAAGGTGTATTTATTACCTTCCCCAGAAGTTGATAATACTTTTTTTTTTCACAGGCGTGTATTTATTACTTTTGTCAGCTTCATTACGGTTATGTTTTGATAACTGTGTATTATGCATGTCTGTTTGTGTGTTTGTGATTCGAATAACTCAAAAACTATATGAATGAATCTCAAGAATTTTGATGGGATGTTTGGGCATGATACAACAAAAATTATATTAAATTTTGAAAGTTATAGGGTCAAAATTATAAATCAGGGTCAAAACTATAAATCAGGGTCAAAATCGTCTTCTTGCTCCGGCATGGTCAATTTTTATCCCATTTGCATGAAACCAGTGACAAAATATGCATACTTCAATTACCTATCTTGAGATTCCAATGTGATCGGGCCAGAGATAAAGATCAAGGTTGAAAACGTATTCATTTTTGCTATAAAGCAGTAATTTTTTATTAGTTTTACATGAAACTAGCACCAAAATGTTAATAAGGCAAATGTTTATCTTGTGATATACAACCCAATCAAGGTAAAGATCACAAACAGGTGAACAGTTTCTTTTTGCTATAACGAGGGTAAATTTCATGAAACTTGGTGGGAGGATTAGCCATGATCCAAGGACATTTTGATTAGATTTGAGAGTGATTGGGTCACTTTCAAGGTTAACCCTTGTGGTCTGTTAAAATTTTGGTAACATCTAATCTGTTTCGGGTCAAAATGACCCGTCTTATAAATGCTGACAGTTCCTTGCCATACAAAGTACTTTTTGAAATTATTTTGCATGTCCAGGATACAATGCAAGAAGATTATTATCAGTTAGGCTCCAAAGCTACCTCTACCAGCCAATTACTTTATTGAAAAATATATTTCAGTTGAAATTATTGCAGTTGAAAATTGTGACACCATGGATTTATATCTAACTTTTGGGAAGATTGCTGTTACATTGCTAAAGATTTTTGCACATATAACAATACCCTCTTTTTGCATAACTTTTCTAAGATTTAAAATGACCAATGTTTATAGAGAGCTTATAATTTTAGTAATTCACCCGTTTTGTAGCATCTAATCTGTTCCGGGTAAAAATGACCCGTCTCATAAATTCTGACAGTTCTCCGCCATACAAAGTACATAATTGATTACCTTGTATGGCCAGGGTCTCCTAGGTGGAAGTGACTGTCATTTAGACCCCACACCTAACCCTCCCAACCACTCTACCTTATTAAAAATTAAGAATTAGTTGAATTTCTTGCACTTAAACATTACAACAGCATGCCGCTTACATGTAGTTTTTCGGCAGAAAGAACATATTGTGGTTACTTTGTTGTCATTTTTACACATATGACAACGCTGTCACTTTGCAGCTCTTTCTTTAGATTGAGAACTATTATATTCTATAGATGGTCTTGCAGCTTCAGCAACTCGTTGGGCATTTGGCATCATAGGCAACGATACCCTTGAAGACTATACAGGTTGGACTAAGGCCAATCCAAGTTCATGAAGGAAAATTCTTCTCTTGAAGGTATCTCTTTCTCCCCAGTTAGGTTGCACTAGATTCCAAAGGACAAAAGCATTATCGGCAGACACATCCATTATGTTATCAAACAAGGCCATAGGCCATCTCTTTGTCTGACGCTTTGACCTATAAGTTGCAACAAGTTTGTCTAAATTATCAACTCCTCCATCAGTTGAATTGGAAAATTCAATTATGTAAGGTTTCTTTTCTTCTTTATCACTACAAGTGACACAATCATGCATGTTAATCAACAATACTATAGTTTTCCTTTTCTGGGATAATATGAAATAATTATATTTTCTTCATAGTAACCTTCAAGGGTAGTATATCTGGTCCTTCCTTTAGGGTTACAGAATTTTACTGGGAGTTTTTTTCGATTTTTTCTGATAGTTCCAACAATTGTTTGCTTGCGCTTTTCAGCTCCTTAGCTAAATCTAAGCTACAGAAAAAGCTGTCACAAGTTACATTTCTACCTTTAAGCCCTTCTGTAAGTTGCAGAACAATACGTTTACCTTGCCCAAGTTCTGCAGATTTATCTTTACGCCCAGTGTAACCTTCAGCATTCCAGAGATAACTATTCTCTGCATCACATGCTGCCCTAATCTTTATCCCATATCTATCAGGTTTTGATGGAATATACTGCCTAAATGGACACTTTCCACTAAAACGAACCAGTTGCTCATCTACGGTAACAGTTGATGATATGCTATACATAAGAGGGAGTCTCTCAACCCAAATGTTCCAAACATCTGTAATAGGAGCAAGTTTGTCTGTGGATCTCCTTTGATCTCTGGTTTCTTTATTATCAAATCTAATAAACCTTGAATATTTCATAAAGGTTTCAAGAGACATTGTAGCTTGAAATATAGGACGTCCATATGTGTCATCCCAAAGACTCCTAAGAGACTCTCCATGAGATTTATAAACTCCTGCTAAAAGACATAATCCATAAAATGCTCTCAGGTTTTCTAAGCTAATTATATCTACTGAAACCAAGACACAATTAGCTTCTTTGTTTGACATTTTCAAAAAAATATTAAATAATTTTGGAGTTATGAATAATTCAAATACAGACAGTATATCTGATATTCTTGAAGCTGCATAACGAGTGATACCAGGAGTTTGATCAATGATATTTCTTGTACACTTCTCTCCTGATGACCTGTTTGCATTTTCTGAAAACCATACAATATTTCCCTTTTTGGATGTGAAATTCACAGAGGAAGGTGGCTGTTCTTCATCATTACAGTCAGTATCAATGGATGTGGAATTTGCGCTGGTAGATGTTTGATCATGAGGTTCATTGCCTTTATCCATACCGGCATTTCCCTTTCTGGTTGAAGAAACTGGACCGGA
>NC_090730.1:52956960-52959460 GCF_036898095.1 Palaemon carinicauda
TATCCACCAACGGTTGTGAAGGGCTGTTCTACTGATGAGAGTGACTAGTTGTGACCACTTTTTTGAGAGCCAAATGGACTCGTCTAGATCAGTACCGGTCTGTGTCATAGGACCAATATATTTGTGCATTTAACTATTGGCAAAGCTGTTGAAGGTTTAATATGAGAGTGTTGTAAGATAATGTACTTTAATATTAAGGTTTAGATTATTGTGATATAGGTAGGATTATTGTTTCTTTTTGTATGTTCTTCCACTTCTTTCCTTTCTGTTTAGTAATAGGTTAGCGTGGTGGGTAAAGGCTTTTGGGTACCTTAACATTAAAGATTTGATTTCCTCACTATGAGTAGGGTTTAGTTTTACCTTCAGGTGACTCATTGAGTTAATCGATGGCATATTGTACTTAATCAATTTATTGCTTTTTGGGGGCCATCAGTGTTAGTACCTTTATTGTTGTAATAAATATTGTGAAATTTTTGCCCTTATGTCTTTCTGGTTTTCCTCGCTCCTACTGATTTGTGTTTTTGTCACCGGATTTGAGAATAAGATAAAAGAACCCGTTATGGCTTCCTCCTAGAGGGAGTTCGTAACATATTTTGGCGACCGTGACAGGATCCAGGACAAACTCAATCGGTGGTGCGGGTTACCAGACTGTGTTCTGGGTGAGATTTTTCAGTATTTATTTTTGTTTTGCCTCATCACCTTCCTCTTTTCCTTTTCATTATGTCTGATGTAGAGTTTAACCCTGCCGAATTTTTGGCTTCTGAGAATTGTATTAGGTATTTGAGTGCTCTAACTAAAGGAAATTTGAAAGCTTGTGCTAGGTTGTTAGGCATTTCTTTGACAAATAGGGAATTGAAAATGGACGTATATAATTTGGTAAAGAATAGGCTGTGTGAACTTAAACAAACTCCTGATGAATTAACTAGTGAAAGCATGACTGAGTCTGATGTAGTAGGGGCTCCGGGATTGAATCTTTTTCAGGATCCGTCTCAATATGGACTGATTTTTGAAGGGTATGGCAGTCTGCCTGAGGGTAAAAGTCAGACTGAGGGGGTTCCTCGTACTGATAATGTGTCTCCAGCTGTTCCTACTCGTTTGGTCAAAGGGGAAAATAAGCCACTAGTAAATGATTTCCAGAATATGTTGGAACTAAAGAAGTTAGAGTTCGAGGAGTTTGAGAGAATCAGAGCACATGAGAGAACGGTGCTTAGCATGCAGTTAGAGCTGGCCAAGATCCAGCAAGGTAAGAAGTGTGAGAGTACCCGCATCCATGAAGATAATGGGGAAAAGTTAAGTTTTGGGGATGCTCTAAAACTTGTACCTTGTTTCACCGAGGAGAATGTGCCTGAATTCTTTAAGGCTTTCGAAAGGGTTGCTTCTAGGTTGTCTTGGCCTAGGGAGGTCTGGACAGTGTTGATTCAATGTCGCTTACTGGGCAGGGCTCGGAAGGTTTATAATGCCATAGAGGAGCAAGTATCTCGGGATTATGAGAAATTGAAAGCTTTGATATTAAAAGCTTATGATTTTGTTCCCGAGGCCTACAGGCAGAGGTTTAGGAATTTTAAGAAAATCCCGAACATGACTTTTGTGGAGTTTGCTCGTGTAAAGCAGGAGCATTTTGATGATTGGCTCAAGAGTCGCCTAGTAACTAAATTGGCGGCCTTGAAAGAGTTGATAATGATTGAAGATTTAAAAAAAATCGTGTGCTAAATATTTAAGAGCTCATTTAGAAGACTTGAAAGCGACTTCTTTTCCCAGAATTGCTCAGTTGAGTGAGGAATATATATTGACCCAAAAGGTTGGTACTGAGAACGTCAGGGGTAATTTCCCTGTGGTCAAGGGCAACTGGGAGAGTAAAAAAAAAAAGAGTGTTCGTTAACCAAAATGATTCTAATTTCCAGGTTGACTCTAACTCTAAAGCAAATTCAAATTTTCAGGTAAAAAATCCACCAAACAGTAATCCCAGTGGTAGTTTTGCAAATAGGAATTTTGCAAAAAACTAATAATGCTCATCCTAGTCGTACTATAACAAATGGTGTGGGAAGAAGTAAAACCTGTTACTGGTGTAATAAGACAGGACATATCCAAGCTAATTGTTTTGCTCGTCAGAGTTACTTACAGAGGCAGACTACTTCTCCTATTGCTGTGGTGAATAATGTTAAGGCTTCTCAACAATCTGTAGAGAATGAGGAAAATGGTAACAAAAGTAATAAAGAGAATGATTCCCCCATGTGACTGTCATTTGATAAGTACATTTGCCCAGTAAACATAGATTTGAGAAGGAAGTTATAAAGGTAAAATTTTTGAGGGATACAGGTGCTGCTCGATCTTTATTGTTAAGAAGTAGGTTACCTCTTAATATGAAGATCGCTAACTATATTATTTTAAGTGGTTTTCCAGACACTGTTGTGTCGGCTCCTGTGGTTGAAGGAGAGATTGACATATTGGGTGTCGTAAAGAATATTAATCTGGCCATTGTTGATAAACTACCTATTCCTGG
>NC_090730.1:52963850-52971350 GCF_036898095.1 Palaemon carinicauda
TATATATATATATATATATATATATATATATATATATATATATATATATATATATATATATATATATATATATATATTATACATATATATATAATATATATATATATATATATATATATATATATATATATATATATATATATATATATATTTATATATATATATATATTTATAAACATATATATATATATATATATATTATATATATTATATATATATATATATATATATGTGTGTATATATATATATATATATATATATATATATATATATATATATATATATATATATATATATATGCTGTACATATGTCCTAATCCTTGCATGCAAGGTAAGTGAATTCTATAATCATGAAAAATTCCACAAAACCTGACAATTAATCATGTCGTAGTTGCAAGATCGTATCCTTCTTGCGAGGGGTATTCAGTAGCCTATGTGCGTTCTTTTAGACAAGGCTCTCCCCTTAGAGTGTCGGCTGTACACCTTGTATTCACAAAACCTATTGTAATAAAGTGAAAAATACCCATGTTCTGGTGTCTCATTACTAATTGACATTGGACATATTATTGTCATGTGTACAAATACTTCTATTTGTGTATGCTGTGATTGAAGTTGTACTTTGAGTCGGTAAATTAAAAGCTCAGGATGTATAGATACACAAGGACTAACATAGAAGATGCTGCTGCTGCGGGGAGATGAAAATGAAGGAGCAGTTGGCTGTAGTGAGGCCAAGACTGAATATAAACAAGAACTTTTGAACACAGGAATAAGAAAATAAGTTAGATAAATCAGCAGAGTTAATGAACAGAGTCTTGGTTGAACGAGAAGAGGAGGAGCACGCAACCACATCATATCGGACATACATAAACAAAGTCCAAACGCACACAAGTGAAATTATAAACTACACAGCTCAGTGAATATATGCAAATCCTAGTTCAAAAGTTACCAGAACTCCAGGCAAGTGTTTGCCCTTTTGATGATCAACGGCCTAACAAAGTTTTTCAATCGATCGAAGTGTATTTGAGAGACTTTGTTGTGGGCCACATATGGGTGGTCTGAAAGAGAAAAAAAGCCATTCAAGTAAAAAGATTGTTGAAAGGAATTAGATGAGTTTCCTTGGGATAGCTGGGTATTACCGTAAATTCATAAGAGGTTTTTGGAGAGATAGCGAGGACTCTTAGATGCTTTAGAGAAAAAAAAGTAATAAATTGGGGAGTGGAATAAGAGAGGGCCTTTTAACCATTGAAAGCTGCTTTAACTATCAATGGACTCTCGTATATCGTAGATTTGATCGCCCCGTTTTTAGTGACAACAGATGCAAGTACCTTAGCTATTGGTGGTGTACTTTCTCAATGAGACGATAAAGGTAGAGAGGGACCCATTTTTTTTTACTTCCAAGGCAATTAATAGGGGCAGAAAAAAAATCATGGTACATTTGATCGAGAGTACCTATTTTTGGGGTTCTAGAGAGTCATTGGTTCCTTTTTATTAGATCAGTCGATTGAGTTGCAAAGTGATCATCCTACCTTACGTGACTAGTTTTTTTTTAAAGGAGATTCGACATCTAGGACAAGCGAGATGGATTGAAAGATTGTTAGAGGTTAATATGAAGTGTTATTACCACATAGAAGGTAAATCTAACAAGGTAATTGATGCCCTCTCTAGAGTTACAGTAATAGGAGTAAACAACTAGGAAACAAAAGTGGAACGAAGAAGGTAACCATCAAAATAGAGAAAAACTAGAGAAGGATGTGAGGTCAAGCGAGGAGCTATCAGAAAATAGGATCAACGAGAGAGAGAGAGAGAGAGAGAGAGAGAGAGAGAGAGAGAGAGAGAGAGAGAGAGAGAGAGAGAGAGAACTAACTGTGAGGCTGATTATATGTGGGTGGCCGAGGACAGGACTAGGGATGTCCAAAATAAGTGCCCTGATGATGCAGGTGTGATTGACTTGGGAGGTTAGGACATAGAAGTCCTACATGGACAGAAAAAAAGAGGAATGGATGGAATGAGTGCGAGCAGCGATTAAAGCGGAATCTGAGAGTTATTAATCATCCCTGAATGGGCCTTAAGAGAATTTTTTTTTTATAGAATATATCTCATAAAAAAACACTGTACCGGAAGCCAAGAAGTGGCCTGTGATTCCTGATAAGCTTTATTTGGTGTGTATGGATGTGATACGACTATTTCCTACTGGTTTAACACAACATATGTATATATGTGTATTTATGGATACATTTAATTGGTACACTCATACTTGGGCAATGTTTGGATAAATCAGCAAAATCATTAGGCCAGGCAATGTGCTCTTTCATTACTAGGTTTGGTCGCAGTGATATTTCGATAAGTGATAATGGTCTCGAGTTTAAAAATAAGGTGGTGAAATAGGTCAAAATTGAACACTTTTTCAGTGACCGCATATGGGCTTTCAGCTAATGGGCTTTGTGGAATCGCATAATAGGGAAGTAGTGCAAATCTACAGCGAAGCTAGCTTTGAAAATTGCGAATAATTGCTTCGCTTAGGGACACACCTTTCTTTTTAGTGTATGGACAGGATCTTGTGTTACCATATATGTTCCAGATTAATTCGCAACAGTTTGCCAAATTATTCAACTGAGTAATACCGTATATATTTACTAAACCTCTTGAAGAGAGTAACGAGCACCACTGAAAGGTTTTTGAAAACAGCTAATGAAAATCACAGCTCGAAGTATGATGGTCGGGGTCATAACCACACAGTAAAAGTATTTGTGGGCGATCGTGTGTATTTGAAACGATTGCAACCTAGGGAACACAAAATATAGCCAGCGTATTTGGGTAGGTGCCGAGTAAAGATGGTTGAATCTAACACTGTAGTAATACGAAGCATTATTAATGGTGCACTGTCTGAACATCATCAGGGACACAACTGTGGTGCCTGAAGAGGTAGTTTTCAAAAGTGTCAATCAAAGTCTACCTTCTTACCCCTACATACATGACATTCATCCAGTTGATGAGTAGAATTTTTTCTTTCTTCTTGTTGTTGTTTGAACGGACCTCATTTCTTCTTTTGACGTGTTTTGAATAAACTTGATGATAACAATGTGTTTTTATGTTGGTGCTTAATATATATGTATAAGTGTTTGTGATAATTTTGCTGAGTTTAGCAATACATATGACATACTGCTAAGTGAACCTAAAAATAATTAGAGGTTAAACAGGTTAGGTTAGATCCGTCAGGCGGATGATATATTGTTCATGGATTTATATGATTCCTGATTGCTGGGTGCGGGGGTGGTTCCTGAAGGGCAAGTGGCTGAGGGATTAAAGTTCAGCCTTGAGGAAAAAGAGTTTTAGAGATTGTGTACATGTGAATACCTTATAATTAAACTTATAAGAGAAGGGTGGGAAGATGAATGATTTACACGGGAAAATGGTTAGCGGCCACCGATTGACAGTTGCAACTGCAGGTGTAGTAGTAATTTAAAATATAAAAAAAATGGCAAAACAGTGGGGGTGAATTATGTTGCGAAACTGTGCCGTAAACCTGGATAAGTAAAATTGAGGGATAAAGGAATATCTATTCCTACCCCTGTCCAACCCGAAGAGCCCGTTCTGCCCGCAACCAAAGGAAGGTTACTGATGAGGTTGTGTAATACTGATGTTGACATGATTTTTTTTATAACTTTGGGTATTCTGTATTTTAGTTGCAGAAGTCATAAGAAGAAATGGATGGAATTTTTCATATTGTATTTTGTACATTTTTACATGCAATATTTAATTTTTTTTTATACTTCTGTGAAAAATGTGTTATTTTTGGGGGGTTATTTCTATATATATATATATATATATATATATATATATATATATATATATATACAGTATATATATATATATATATATATATATATATATATATATATATATATATATATATACAGTATATATATATATATATATATATATATACAGTATATATATATATATATATATATATATATATATATATATATATATATATATATATATATATATGTATATGTATATGTATATGTATATACATATACATATACATATACATATATATATATATATATATATATATATATATATATATATATATATATATATTAGGTTGCATTTCTGTTTAGTACATGACATGCCTATTCAGGGTCGGAGTTTCCTCCATATATCATAGACTAGTGAGGGCAAGTGCGCACCTCATCCTAGACTAAGGAGATAGGGGCCCGGAGGAATAATATCCTATTCTTTGTATGCAAATATGGGTTTGTACGTCAAGGTAAATGGACTCTTTAATCATGAGAATTCCACGAAACCTAACAATTCAGCATGTTGTTGTAAAAATATGTCATCTTGCTTTCGAGAGGTAGTCAGTAGCCTTTGTGCATTCATTTAGACAAGGTGCTCACCTGAGAGTGTCGGCTGTACAGAGTGTATTCACAAACCTTTCGTAATAAAGTGAAAAAACCTATGTTCCGATGTCTCATTATCCGTTGACATGGGACATATATATATATATATATATATATATATATATATATATATATATATATATATATATATATATATATCCCGAGGAAAAATGATGCTGAAATGCATAAGAATCCCAGTGAAAACGAGAACCTATTAGTTTTGACTCGTTTTGTATTCATCTTCAATAGAATGTTTTATTGAGAAATATTTTTACATTATGTATGGTGCAGTGAAAGTACTACTATATATAGCAATAACTGCGGATCATTACTACAAACAAAATAAGCTACTTGCCTTTTCCCGCATTTTTAAGGTGTTCAATTACCAAGAGCTCTTATTTCATTTGCCTTGTGTCAGATCTCTCTTATTGGTGCGGGGGAGAACAGGAGAAAAAGGAACAATAATATTATAATGTATGATACGTCTATGAAACTCGTGTGATATATGGCAAACACCATAAAAAGACATAAATGTGAAATAGGGAGCTATACTTTTGAGAGTCGTAATTGACAATCAATGGTTTTCTTTGCCACATACGGTAATTAAGAAAGCCCTAGCTCTGCGATGGATTACGAGGAAAGGGCCAACATAAGAGTCCATTAGCAGTGTATTGCATTCTGTTGGCATGAATTAAATTTTTCCATTGGATATTGTCGGAGGAAATTGCAAAGGGAAAAAATTTTATAGGCACAACCAACTGGTTGCAACACACTATTTCAGCCCCCAGGACATGAAGGGTTTCTTTAGAAAAGGTCAATAGTCTCAGTAGGACCGAGGGAAGGTAAGTACACCAATTGGAGTCATCGCATAGGGGTATCAAACCTATTTTGAGGGGGCAATGAAAAGGTTTCGATAAGTGAGATTCTTAGTTAACTAACCGCCGATGCGTATGATTCTGGGTTGACTAACCATCAATTAGCATTATTGACCTGGATGGGGGAAATAGGGGAAGAAATCCGCACCAAGAGAAATTACCAATGATTTTTTATACTCCCAAACAATGGTGTGTGTTTCATACTCGTCGGTGGGGAATGAATATCCATAGACAAGCACTAGTGTCTACCAAAAATAAAATGACCGTACCTGCATAATCAGAAAAGAAAAAATATTAGTTATAGGGGAGGCCACTTATATAAGTGATGGCGTACTTACAAGTTTTTTGGACATTCAATACCATTTGTAGATATCTTCGCAGCAGCCTGAATCTGGAGTGGTAGTAGTATAACTGTGGCTGATGAGGGTCAATAAGTGGTTGTAGAGGTCATTGGTTGGGGCGTGAGCAGTGGCCAGACAGGTGGGAGTTGGGATTATTTGTGGCCGTGTCACCATGTCATGGGATAGGCATCAGTATCCTACCACATTCATGTTAACTTTTCTCTACATTGAATAGTCATCCTCTTCATCAGGAGTGAGAGCCTAGATGGAGGTTTTGAAGGTTGCAAAATAGATGTGAATAAGGGCAAGGACTTTGGTCATCAGGTCTTTTATGGGCAAAATATTTACGTTGGGAATGGCGGCATGTACAGATTAGGGCAGGTGTAGCACGCAAAGGGCATAAAGTTATTTCACCTCCAAAGGATAGCCTTCAGCAGCAGGCTTCAGGTTAGCAATACTGGTCATTTCCCTAAGGGCGAGTGAAGTCTTTTGGTCACTCAACGGTTGTTGAGAGAGCTGAGGAAATTTGGCTATACGGACAGCTGGGGATGGTGAGTACTGTTCCTGGAGGTATGTTATGAGGGGGCCAAGCCAACCAGAGTTTCCCGGGATAGTGTGCATGGGGATTTCCGAGAAGACATAGACTGCTTTACTGCTTAAGCAAGTCACGCATTTGATGCAAAACAGAATCTCGACGTGCTAAATCCAAGCAAATAACTCTGTACGGGTGAAAGGTAGTATTTTCATGGATAGAGCGTAGATAGAAGAATCAAGGGCATTGGGCAGTACTGTCAAACAGTAGCAAATAATAGTGAGAAGGAACACAGGAGAAAGCTGATCCTCCGGCAGTTACCAAACTTGCAAATCCATTGCTAGGTACTAACAGAGAGGCAAGATGAATGCCAGTGGCATTTATTCAACAAGAAAAAACCCTTTCACACAAACAGTTGCGAGCAAGACTGACAAAATTCACAGGCAACAGGAAGCCTAAATATATTTGCATTATCTATGGGGAAGATTGAAAAAAAATAAATAACGTTATAGCATATGAGCGTGAATGAAACAAAGGTTGACTAATTTATGTATATATATATATATATATATATATATATATATATATATATATATATATATATATATATATATATATATATATATTTATATATATATATATATATATATATATATATATATATATATAAATATATATATATATATATATATATATATATATATATATATATATATATATATATATATATATATATATATTTATATATATATATATATATATATATATATATATATATATATATATATATATATATATATATATATATATATATATATATATATATATATATATATATATATATATATATATATGAGTCAATCTATCCTCTTCTCTTCCTTCCCCTGTTTATTTTGTAATCTCTAGGCACTGATTCTCTTATTCTAAATGTCCATATATTATCAGCCATTTTCATTGTAATGCCTTATGATCTCCATTTCGTTTGCTTTTATATTATTAAAATATCCTCTACTTTAGTTTGCTCTCGCTTCCACGTTGCTCTTTTTCTGTCTCCTAGCGTTATTCCCATTATCCTCTTTTCCATAGGTCTATGAGCTTTAAATAGCTTATGTTTCAGAGCTTTAGTAAGGCTCCAAGATTCTAATTCATAAGTAAAATCGGTAGGATCATGTGATTAAATACTTTTTTTTATAGAAAGAGGTATTTTACGTTTCATAATCTCATTTTTTTTTTTTTTTACTAAAATCTCTCCATTGTATGTGGTTCCTTCTTTAAATTTAGGCCTCTTGTCCGGGAGAAATGCTTACTCTAGGTAGTATGTTGGCCAAGGCACCAGCCACCAA
>NC_090730.1:52976350-52981350 GCF_036898095.1 Palaemon carinicauda
AGATTGCCCAGCCTTACTGCTGGACACGGGCTTTTGCGTAGCAGCCCGTAGTATTTATTGCCCTAAGTAGGCAATAGTGTCACAGCAGTACCAGTCTTTCATGTTTGGATTTGCAGCCGCTCAGGCTCATTGAGCGTAGCTGCAGGTGCGACTGCTCAGCCCCTTGAGCATAGTCGCCAGGTTGGCAAAGATTGATCTTGCAACTGCTCAGCCCCTTGAGCGTGGTTGCCAGTGTGGTCGCTCAGCACCAAGAGCATGACCTTGCGGACCAAGAAGCAGGACCACTTCGAGCCGAAATGAAAGGTTTCAGTAGTAGGTAAAAGTGTTGATAGCAGTAAGTCCCAGTAAGTAGGAGAGACTGGGAGAGGAGGGAAGAATTCGAGTAGTAGGAAAAAGTGGCAGATTTAAGCATAGATGCCTATATCTGCACCGGGGAGGGTGAAACTAAGGGACTGAGGAGGGAATGAATTACAGAGGAGGGAGTCTTAGCAAGGGAGCAGACTTTGACTAGTAGTTGCAGTACTAGGGGGATCAAGGTATCCACTGGCAGGGCCTCTGCCAGGGATAAGATGGAAGATATTGCTGGGGGTTGGGGAGGAGATTGAACAGCGTTGGAGGCTGGCTCTTCAGCTGGGCTAGCGATAGTGCTAGGTTCTTGGTTCGTGGCTGTAGTAGGGGCTCCTGGAGGGGGAGCCTCGGATTGTCGCCGGGGAGGCCTGGTTCGTTGAATCCGTTAGGGTTTCGGTGTCTGCCTTGGTGCAGCCTCAGGTTTGTTCGGTGTCTGCCTTGGTGCAGCCTCAGGTTTGTTCGGTGGGGCTGCCAGTAGGGTTGGTAGCCTCTTCAAGAATTCAGGACATTTCTTGTTCCATGCATGATGGGGTCCCGCACAATTGGGACATTTTGCCTGGGTTTTTATCCCATTTCGGTGTGCATCAATGCAGTCCTGTGTGGGATGGCGGTGGCTGCAGACTCCGCATATTGTAGGGTTCCTGCACTCTTCCTTATGGTGCCCATAGCGCTGGCAGTTGTAACAACGCAGTGGTTCTCGCTTTGGACTTCTGATGGGAAACTTTCCCCAGAGGCCCAAATCCAGTGCCTTAGGGATTTGTCCAATAAAGGTGACTGCTACTTCGTTGGTGGGAAGTTTGTGGTGGTCAAGCTTCCTCTCGGCTTTTGCAATATTGCTGCAGTCGGTAACAAATGACAGTGGCATGTTGACAGGAAACCGATAGATCACTGCCTGTCTGAGTCTCTTCTCGGGGTCCAGGAGGGTCAGGAAGGGTTCCTGTTGGAGGATGTTGACGCTGACAAGGTCCTTCGGGGATATAATTAAATCCCCTTTTAGGTTGGCCCTGGCTGTGATCTTGATGCCAGGGTTGGCAATGGCAATAGCAGCAACTGCTGCATATGACGGTGAGCCTTCTACAGCTGCCATCTTGAATTTGGCAAGCTGTTTGGGTTGGCTGACAGGTGGTTGTGGTTCCTGAGTAGGTTCCTCAGCAGCGGCCAAGTTTAGGTCTAAGCTTGGGTCGTTCTCGGTGATTGCCCGAGCCTCCATTTGGAGCTGTGAGAGGCATGGTGTGCAGTTGCAATCCTCTGGGTGCATTTCTGCTAGTTGCGGTGGTTGGTTGTCCTCAGTCAGGTCTAGAGCCATGGCTGAAACGTTGGTCTCAGGTTCCGGGGTTGCGGTGAGTGGAGCGTCCTCTGTTTCCATTATTTCAGATGTCTTCTGGACAGGTGGTGCCGGAGATGGGGTGGGTGGCTCCGGGATAGGTGGGTCTTCGGAGTCCATAGCTGGTTTTGCATGAGTGATGGAGCTGTGGCCTACAGTGTTGCTCCAGATAGCATACATGTATGACTGGCAGTCACAGTCCCGTTCAAAGGGGAGAGAGTTACTGCAACTGGGTGCAGAGACTGTCTCTTTGTACCGTGCTTGCACCCGGTATTTTCTCTGGAAAATATTTGGATAAGGTGGCTGTGGAGGGTAGGATGGTATGTCCATGTATCCTGGCCTGTGCTTCCTTTGTAGGAGGTGGTAGATGCTCTCGAGTACCAGGCTATAACATTGAAAGCAGCTGCATGTCTTTCTGTGGGAGAGCACCGTTGGGTCCCTGACTTTGAACCCTATGTGGTCTACTAGCTGCTGCCTGTAGTTCTGGTACCTGAGGCAGCGATTGCACTTGCACTGTTGAGCCCCATTCTTGCAGGGATTAATCCAGGATGGGTATAAGCTCCTTCTATAAGTACGGAGACTGTCATGACCGTCATCAGCCATACTGGATGAAAATTGAGCCAGTCACTGTGGTCAAAAACGGTAATTTTATTGGCAAAAAGCCAAAGAAAATAACCGGATTCTTTTCTTATATGTGGCCTCTTCAACCAAAGTTTAGAGGTCCTAGTGACTAAGTGGATATAAGTCCACCCATCCAGGTGTTGCCAAGTCCGGTGCTGCTTAACTTCAGTAAGCTGGAGAGTTCTTGTCGGCGCGAGAGCTGGGCCGAGACTGAGAATACATATACAAGGACATCGTATTTATACTGGAGAAGGGGATCCAACAGCTGTCAGTTTCTTAATAATTCCGGAGAGGTCAGATTTTAGATAAAAGGATAATACTGGATTAACGGAAAACAGACCTGGGCTTAGATTCAAATTTCTACCTTGAGTACAGGAGATTAAAAATGATTCAACAATATTCGTTTGGAAATAGTCATTTACATGGATTACTTTTTCCGTCTTTGACCAACCAATTCTGTGACTTGACCCTAACCAGTGGGAGGCCAAGGCATTATTAAGAGAACCCCTGGAGACGGCCACCTGATGTTGTTTTAATCTGACTGGTATACTTTTTGATGTTTGGCCAACATAAAATAGGTTACACTCTGAACAAGGAATGCTATATATTACATTATTATTATTTCTAGAACTATTCTTAATTAACATGTTTTTTAATGTACAATTATATTTAAACACTACAGCAATGTCTAGTTTTTTCAAAAGGGGTATAAAATCTAAAAAACAAACATGAAATGGCAAACAAAGCATATTATTAATTGTTTCCTTTCTCTCTAATTGGACACTATAAAAGGTTTTCTTAGCCTTATTCATACATTTTTCTAAGAAATATTTAGGATAGCAAAGATCTGTTGCAATTTTTTCTATTTTAGTGAACTCCTCCTCAATGTAATCTGGGCTACAAATTCTCAATGCCCTAAGGTACATGGAGGAAAAAACTGAATGCTTAATATTTTTAGAGTGACCGGAGTACAAATGTACATATGAAAAATTATTTGTAGGCTTTCTATATATGGAAAACTTAAATTTATCTGTTTCTCTAACTATTAAAACATCTAAAAATGGGATACGGTTATTTTCTTCATTTTCTATAGTGAATTTTATTGATGGTACTAATGAATTAATGATTGAAACAAAGCCCTCAAGATTCAAATTTTTCTTCTAAAATACCTAAAACATCATCAACATATCGATACCACACAATTTGGGAAGACCACACTGAATGGATTAATCTAGATTCAATAAATTCCATATATATGTTGGATAAAAGTGGGGACAAAGGATTACCCATAGCCATACCAAAAACCTGTTCATAGAAATCTCCATTAAAACTAAATTTACACTTTTTAATGCACAAGCAAATGAGCTCAATAATAGTATGGGTTGATAAAGGTAAATCATAAGCATCTAAAATAACCGACAGGAAATCCAATAAGTCATCAACCGGCACTTTGGTAAACAATGAAGTTACATCAAAACTTACTAATCTATGTCTAGACGTAAGGTTAACTTTTTGTAATTTTTCGCAAAGATCAACAGAATTTTTTATATATAAAAAAAAAATTCTGTTGATCTTTGCGAAAAATTACAAAAAGTTAACCTACGTCTAGACATAGATTAGTAAGTTTTGATGTAACTTCATTGTTTACCAAAGTGCCGGTTGATGACTTATTGGATTTCCTGTCGGTTATTTTAGATGCTTATGATTTACCTTTATCAACCCATACTATTCTTGAGCTCATTTGTTTGTGCATTAAAAAGTGTAAATTTAGTTTTAATGGAGATTTCTATGAACAGGTTTTTGGTATGGCTATGGGTAATCCTTTGTCCCCATTTTTATCCAACATATATATGGAATTATTTGAATCGAGATTAATCCCTTCAGTGTGGTCTTCCCAAATTGTGTGGTATCGATATGTTGATGATGTTCTAGGTATTTTAGAAGAAAATTTGAATCTTGAGGGCTTTGTTTCAATCATTAATTCATTAGTACCATCAATAAAATTCACTATAGAAAATGAAGAAAATAACCGTATCCCCTTTTTAGATGTTTTAATAGTTAGAGAAACAGATAAATTTAAGTTTTCCATATACAGAAAGCCTACAAATAATTTTTCATAAGTACATTTTTACTCCGGTCACTCTAAAAATATTAAGCATTCAGTTTTTTCCTCCATGTACCTTAGGGCATTGAGAATTTGTAGCCCAGATTACATTGAGGAAGAGTTCACTAAAATAGAAAAAATTGCAACAGATCTTTGCTATCCTAAATATTTCTTAGAAAAATGTATGAATAAGGCTAAGAAAACCTTTTATAGTGTCCAATTAGAGAGAAAGGAAACAATTAATAATGTGCTTTGTTTGCTATTTCATGTTTGTTTTTTAGATGTTATACCCCTTTTGAAAACACTAGACATTGCTGTAGTGTTTATATATAATTGTACATTGAAAAATATGTTAATTAAGAATAGTTCTGGAAATGATAATAATGTAATATATAGCATTCCTATTCAGAGTGTAACCTATTTTATGTTGGCCAAACATCAAAAAGTATACCAGTCAGATTAAAACAACATCAGGTGGCCGTCTCCAGGGGTTCTCTTAATAATGCCTTGGCCTCCCACTGGTTAGGGTCAAGTCACAGAATTGGTTGGTCAAAGACGGAAAAAGTAATCCATGTAAATGACTATTTCCAAACGAATATTGTT
>NC_090730.1:52986350-52993850 GCF_036898095.1 Palaemon carinicauda
GTAATTGTGCCACCAACTGCAGGCAGACTTGTTAGATATTCATTCATTAGTTTATGAAAACGTAGTTTCTGAAGCCGAATGCCACCTTTGTTATGAATGTGAAGCTTGGCTAATTGTGCTGAGATTTTATTTTCTATCCGTTTTTTTTTTTTTTTTTTTTTTTTTTTTTTTGCCATGGTTACAGTATGGTTAGAGGAAGTAATAAATGCTGCTTAACAGTTGATTACAGTCTGAAATGAAACTTTATATTTCACGGTAACAGTTTAGGAATTTATACATACCAATTATAGAAGGTGTTCACTAGGACTAAGTTGCATTCACAATGTGTACACTTACATTATAAGAACTTACAAATATTAAAGAAAATGCAGGAATCAGCCTTCCCCTCAACCTTAATAGAAAATGAAGATTATTCTGACTTCGACGCCAAGTAAAACTTTTCAGATAAGTCTAGGCCTAAAATATTAGTATAAATCTATGGGGTATACTTGTATTGGAGTATTCAAGATTTGAGTTAGTGGGCAGCCTATACGCTATTCTTGAGCTAATTATCCCAAAATTGAATAGTAGCCCCCATATGTAATCAGGATAATTAACAAAAGCATAACCATAGGAAACAATAGTACGTTGATTATTATTATTATTATTATTATTATTATTATTATTATTATTATTATTATTATTATTATTATTATTATTATTATTTTTATTATTATTACAGGTTATGCTACGATTTCAGCAAGAAAAGAATGATGTTATCGAAAGATAGACCAGTAAGGAAAGGAAAAAATAGACTACGAAAAGTAATGAACAATAAAAATAACATATCTTTAGATCAGTAACAAAATTGAATTAGATATTTTATAATTAAAATGGGAGAACACGCAAGTCAGTCTATAGAATACGAAAATATTCGCTGCATGTTTTAAATTGTGAAGTTCCGCAGATTAAATTATCTCATTACGAAGCTCATTCCACAACTTGGTCACAACCGGAATGAGATTCCTATAATACTGTGTAGTATTGAGCTTTCTGATTGAGAAGGCATGTCTATTAGAATTAATTGCATCCCTAGTATTACGAACAGGATGATATCTTCCGGGAAGATCTGAATGCAAAGGATGGTCAGATTTATGGCAAATCTCATGTAACATGCATAATGAGCTAACTGAATAACTGAACCACAGTGCCAGTGATTATTAGCTAGATAAGGAATAAGGAATTTTATAGACCATAAGTTCCTGTAGAACAAATTAGAATATAATTCAGCAACTGGCGACCAGCCAGGAGAAAAATACTGGAAATAAGGCAGAATGAAATCATTAAATTCTTCTTTAGGATAGATTGATCAACAAAAACCTTAAAAATCTTATTCTGGAGTAATATAAGTTAAAATCAATATAGAACGGTAAAATATTTTTTCTTTGATTGTGGACAAATATAACCATTAAGGAACCAAAAACGAATAGAACTTGTTAGGGAGACATGAAATTACGGATGATACATGAAGTTACTACAGAAATTTGTATTCTATTAAAAAAAATTACTCTATTAGGTGGAATAAATTTATGTAGTTATATGTTTTTATGCCTGTAAAGATGAACAACTGGTAATTAATATAAATTTGTGTTTCAGTTTCCCAGTTAATTCTTTTCTTAATATAATAACGTAAAAACCAAACCATGTAGTTAAGTCAACAATACACTACATATAATGTACTTTCATAGGATAATCAGTGTAGTGAATCATCCTAGTCACAGCACTTTTCGGTTTGCGTCCACGATCATAAATTTCTCATTTTCGGTACTTATTTTACTATAGTGAAATAAGCTTTTAAGTAAAGGCCCTCGTCTCTCCTTATATCTAAGCTTTCTACCCGGGACCCACTTAAAAAAAAAAGTCAGCCCAATGATAATATCTTTTTTTCTTTCTATTCCGGCCACATGCGCCACGGCTCAGCTCAGTCTCGACAATTTTGACAGCACGATGATATTATTTATTTACATATTCTTTTTTTTTTTAGTTAACACGTATTACAAATTTTTTTTTATACTATCCGTGTATTCAAAACATATCCTAATATAGGATAATGGAGAATGAAAATTATATTCTATCAATGTATTCAAACCATATCCTAACATAGGATAATGAAGAGTGAACAGAATATTGGTCTCCATTGTATATATCATGGATTTTTATGATCAATTAAGGAATGGTGAGATGATAGTTTTACGTTTAACACCAAGAGGATAATGATAGATACATATACAAGATCATAATCTGGTATAGATTGTTTTTATTTATAGTAATGGCACTTCAAAATACAAGAGGCTTGCATTTGTAAATTATAATTCCTATGGATATATATATATATATATATATATATATATATATATATATATATATATATATATATATGTGTGTGTGTGTGTGTGTGTGTGTGTGTGTGTGTGTGCATTTATGAATATAAATATAAATATGTATATATATATATATATATATATATATATATATATATATATATATATATATATATATATATATATAAACATATATATTTACATATATGTGTACACACATATATATATATATATATATATATATATATATACATATATATATATATATATATATATATATATATATATTTATTTATATATATATATATATATATATATATATATATATATATATATATATATATATATATATATTAATACGGCAAGAGATTTACATAAACTCCCGAGCTCCAAACTCATCTGTTTATAATGCATAAGTCTGTTACACTTGAAAATTATACCCGAGCTCTGAGAATGATATGCATCTTACAGACGGCAACATATATGAACACTGAATATCCACAGGTGTCTTAAGTTACTCTCAAAACAAAACTGGCTGATTATTATTCTGAACTATTCAAAAACAAACCTCTTACTTTTGTTCTTAGTCAGGGATTACGATGTAAGCACTGATAGAGAATATAGGTGATGGAAATAATACACAATTTATATAAATATATATATTCTATAAAAAGCAAACAATATTACAGAAGACTTAACATCAAAATCAGATCACTTGAAATATCAAATCTGAACAGAACCTTAGACTAAAACAACAAACTGTAAGTTTATGAAAATAATACAATCACTTGTTTCACCAGAGTTAATCTATGAAAATATTTCATTTTGATAATTATTGAAAATAGTCAAAACTTTAACACTATAATCGGTAAACACTAAATGAGATTTACATAAATGTAATTGCCACACTTCTGTCTTTTTGTTCACAATATGGTTCAGAACATTTGAGCAAAATAAATACACTTCACTGTTTAACCTAAATCTTATGGTCCAGTTACAAGAAATTATGTTAGTAATACTTACATTTGCATACTACACTTGAATTAACAGCACTGTAAGCGATATACGTTGGGTAAAAAAACTTATTTACGTTTGAGAAGACACACATTGTGGAAAAGAGAGGGCTGGCGAACTTTGGCTCTTTCAAAGGGATAGGCTTGGTTTATTCTGTGGCTTATGCATCCCTAGAGTATATAAATATATGTACTTAAAACTTCTAGAATTTTCTAATAGATCATTCTCATGGGGCAGGGACAATGTTGTAAATTAAAAAAGGGGTACTAGCCTTGCTTGCGAGGCAGCCTTTTCTCAGCTAACTCTGCCCACCCACCTCTGCAAAAAAAAAAAAAAAGAGTAAATCTAATTCAAGAATTTTCATGCACTTTCTAGGTACGTGGAGATATAAAGGTGACATAATCCCTCGTTGCAGTCTTCATTTGTGTCATACAACATACCTAAGTGAGTTACATAAGATTTCAAAACAAAACTGGGTGAAATAGAAAGTAAATTCTTCAATATAACGTAAATTTACATATACTGAATTGCATGGAAAATACAATTAAATGAGTTACAAGAATCTTATTTAATTTACATAGATTACTTAGACCTACATAAGTAGAACTCACCATACGAGCTGGCTATAAATCTCTTAAATACACAAATCAAATACATGTGTAAAATATCTACTCTTATACAAGACCAGCTTCGTAAGACAGCTCGCCCCAAAAAGATTATTTATTTCAGGCCTGAAACCACCAATCAAGCCCAAGATAAATATTCTGCAACTATGTTATCTTTACATGATATATGATTTAAATTAATACAATATAGTTACAAACATAATGATCACCTAGTTAACCTTTAATTTTTTTTTTCATTTTATTACGAAAACTTAAAGGATTCTGATCAGAGTAAACTGTAATTTCTTCTTTCTGTGGTCTATTCACATAAACTTCAAAATTGCTAATCGTTCTGACTAGCACCAGCAGTTCCTTTTCAACTATCAAGTAGGCTCATTGAACATTGATGTTTTTTCATCTTCGAAGACATAAAACAAAAATGGTGAAGAACTCCTTCCTTTTCTTCTTGCAATAAGACTGCTCCAATCCCATTATCCCATGCATCCACTTGGATAAGGAATTTCTTGTTGAAATCAGGTGTTCGCATTATCGGTTTGAAGTTAAATGGCCTTTGTCCTGTCGAAGGATTCCTGGCACTCGCTGGTCCATACAAATTTTTTCTTGGGGCTAGTCAAATCCGTCAAGGGAATAAGTACAGCCGAAAAGTTTGGGTAAAAACATCGGTAGAATCCTGCCATCCCTAAAAATTGTTGTAATTGCTTCCTTGTTGTGGGTGGGAGGCTTTACTTATTCCTTCCACGTTATCAGCTACCAGGGCAATTTGTCCTCTTATGATTTCAAATCCCATGTTCCGAACTGTTGCCTTTCCAGATTTGCTTTTCTTCAGTTAATCATCAGGCGTGCTCATCGCAGCTTTTGAAATACACTCTTCAGGATTCAGAGATGTTCTTCCCAGGTCGATGAAAATATCATAATATCGTTGAGATGTACGCCTACGCCTTCAATCCATCCTAGAAGGTTATCCATCACTCATTGAAATCCCATGTTCCGAACTGATGCCTTTCCAGATTTGCTTTTCTTCAGTTAATCATCAGGCGTGCTCATCGCAGCTTTTGAATTACCCTCTTCAGGATTCAGAGATGTTCTTCCCAGGTCGATGAAAATATCATAATATCATTGAGATGTACGCCTACGCCTTCAATCCATCCTAGAAGGTTATCCATCACTCATTGAAAGATAGCGGGTGCATTCTTTAGACCAAATAGCATGACGGGTTTGGAAAGGCTGAAAACAGTTTTGCATTGTCATCCAAAGAAACTTGGTAATAGCCTTTCAACAAGTCAATCTTAGAGACGAACCTCGCTTGTCCGATGCTGTCAAGTAATTGGTCTATTAACGGCAATGGATAATTATCGGCCACAATAATCAAATTCAACTTTCTTTAGTCCGTACACACCCTGAAAGATCCGTAGGGTTTTCTCACAAGCATGCATAGAGAACTGTAAGGGCTAGAACTTTGTTCGGCATATCCATTTTATAACAAATAGTCCTCTTTGTGTCTCATTACTTCACAGTGACATGGCCAAAGTCGATAAGTGCGCTGTTTGAATGGTCTTTCTGTGGTTTTGATATGTATCTCATGTTTCGTCATATTTGTTTGTTTTAGAACGTCTGACACAATCTCAGGGAAACTTTTAATCAATTGGCTTCATTCCTCTTGCTACTCCTTGTTCAAGTGAGTTAATTTCTCTTCCAAGCTCCGAATTATGGACGAATTACTCACTTTGCTTATTGCCCCTACCTCATATCCATCGTCATTTTAAGTGGATGGTTGTGTTTGTGCCATACACACCTTTGAAGCTTCGGTCTTAGCTGCGTAAGTAAACGTGTACTTCCTTAGGTTTTTCCTTCTTCCTGTGGTTTCCATAACGTAGGGCAGGTCACTGATCTTCTCAAAAATTCGGAATGGTCCTCGATACTAGTGGTGAGAGGGTCTCTCCTTATCGGTAAAAAAAACCAATACCTGGTGTCCTGCTGCAAACAGTCAGTCCCCAATTTTCATATCAACCCTTATCTTCCTTTTTCCTTGACTCGTTTTCACATTTTCTAGAGAGACTTTCCTTATCTAGCCGATCCTTTTCCTCAAATTCTTGACATATCCTCCATCTGTTGCCTCCAGATCCTTCCATTTTTTGCTACCATTTTAATCAGTTTTCATATTTCTCATCCATCCACCATTTGACTTGGGCTACATCCAGTTCCTTCTTGATAAGCATTGCGTACCTCAAATAGCATCAACGGTAGTTCGATGTCCCCTTTATTTCCTGTTTCATTGTAGTACTTTGTTAACACACTCTTGAGATTTTGATAAAACCTCTCTAATGCACTTTGGGTCTCAGGGTTATAAGCAGTAGATAGTTTTTGTTTCACATCCAACAGCTTCATCACGTCTGAAACTATTTTGATGTGAAATTTGTTCTTCGGTCACTCTAAGCGATTTCCCCAATACCAAACTTAATAAAAAAAAAGTATAGTAACTTGTCGGCGATTACTTTGTCATTGATGTTCCTGACGGGTATGTCTTCAGGGTATCTCATCACTGGACAAATCAAGGTTAACATATATTCATGACCTTCCTTCGTTCTTGGAAACAGTCTAATAATATTATTCATTACCTTGCTGAAGGGTTCTCCTCGCACTTCAATCGGTTGTAGGGGAGGTTTCTTGATGTACTCGTTAGGCTTTCCCGCCATCTAGCAAACGTGACATGCAAAGTATAACTGGATCATATCCTTATGCATGCCGGCCAGAAAAATGTTTTGAAATATTCTCTGTCGTAGTCCTTATTTCTATGTGTCCTGTGTCATGCGCTACGGCGATCACCTGTCTTCTCAGCAGTGCAAAAATCAATATCTGACAGTATATCCCCCATTCGGTATTCCCGGGGATATCGGCAGGTCTATGCTTCTTCATAAGTCACTCATCCATAAGATAATAACAAGTGGGAGACTGCTGCACCTCTCTCATATACACGACGTAGTACAATATCTCTATTAATGTTGGGCCTTTCCTTTTCAGTCATATCAGCTTTCTGCGACTCCCTTGTCCTACTTCTAACGCTGAGTTTTCTATTTCTTCCACATCCATTGCTTGTTTTTCTTTCTGTTCATTCATCTGTCTTTCCACTTCTCTAGGGTTAACGTAGGATTTCTCCTCTTGCATATCATCATGGGAATCCTCTTTTTCTGAAAACAAATCCTCCAAGTTTATCACCTCTTAGGTTTCTCTTTCTTATTCTGCAGCCACTTTCATTGTCATACTTCTAGTCGTCAAACAACTAGTAAACAGATATGGGATATCCTTCTCGAGTTCAGTCGTTGGGCTATACTTCAATGGTTTCTCCACTAAAATATGACAAGGCACAGATGAAACTCCACCAACAACATTACCCAGCAGGACTTATACTACTTCAACAGCCAATGAATACTTTACCGCAATATCAAACTGAACTGTCACCAGCTCACATGACAGTTTTGAATAGCAAATGGGGGTAAACTCCT
>NC_090730.1:53021350-53026350 GCF_036898095.1 Palaemon carinicauda
GCAAATTCAGTATTAAGTGATGATCTAACCTCATTGTCGCTCTAATAGCATAAACAAAAATTACTTATGAGGAAACGCCCCAAATTATCGCCAGAGGGCAAGCGAAGTCTTTTGATTCCCTAACGGATGTTGAAAGACCTGAAAAGCTTGGCTATATGAGTGCCTGGCTATGGCGAGTACATCAGTAGAAAGCATGTTTTCAGGGGGCATATACTATTGTGGATATCCCCTTGTTTGCAAAGATAATTGAAGGTTTCCGCGAAAGTGTCATCGGGGATTGCCACGAGAACATATCTGCTTCTGTGCTTGATTGAGTATTGCCCTATGGACCTCGGCACGCTAAAACCAGGTGATTGCCCCTGTTCTGGCAAAGGGCTGTAGTTTCATGGGTGTGGTGTTGATAGAGGTCAGGGTCGGAGGGCAGCATCATCAAGCAGTAAGACAGCAGTTAGGGGGAAGGCGAGAGAGAGCTGGTCCTTTGTAGGTCACTAAAGTGGGAGTGGGTCGTTAGGTTGTAACTGAGAATTGAGGTGAATGCAACTAAGCTTTATTAAACAGGCATCAACCATATATACCAAGACTTGGGAGCAAGAATGTAAAAAAAAATCAAACAAAATTAATCATGAGGTAGCATGGTTACACATATTAGTCTATTATCGGTGCAGTGAAGACAGACTGATAAGACAAATAACAAGACCGTTACAGTGCACAAGCCAGCGCAACTCTATGCCTCTCCCAAGCTCGGGAAAATGTTGTGGTTGGTAGCACAAAAAGCATCTAATTGTAAATATTTCTGCCGAAACTATGAACAGCAAGGAACATCTGCCAGTAGAAGGCAAGGCATACCCTTCTCACATGATGAGCAGAGGCCTTGCCTGTGTTTCATGATAAATGGAGAATGGTTGCCACGTCAAGGACGGGTGCAGCTAAAGAAACAAGTGCAATCAATAAGAATTGGAACACCGAACGTGGGCATAATGAATGGTAGAAGCAGGGTAGTGCGAGATGGCATGAAGAGAAGGAGGCTTGACATTTTATGTGGGCAGGAAAAAAAGAACCAGAAAAAATAACACAAAGAATGATGTCAATTATTATAAGTTGCTATATATCTGAGCTGATGAAACAGGAAGAAGTGGTGCTGGGATGTCATAAGTAAAGAAATGAAAGAAAACATTATGGGCATTGAAAGGAAAAGTAAGATAGTAATTAAATTAAGGTTGTGCTTTGAAGAGGATATTGGCAATGGCTATCAGTTTCTATATAGTGGAGCTAATGAAATAGGAAGAAGTAGTGTAGGGATTGTCATCAGTAAAGAAATGAAAGAAAACATTGTGGGTGTAGAATGGAAAAGTGAAAGACTGATGAAAGTAAGGTTGTGCTTTGGTGGACTCATCTTGAGTGTATTAAGCACGTATGCACAGCAGACCAGGTGTAATGAAAAAGCAGACAATAATTTCAGGAGCGATATGGATGAAGCCAATACAGCACCAGAAATAGAAGAGAGGCTAGTTTTGGGAGGAAACGTGAATATACACATCGGAGGCAACCATGAACACGTCAGTAGAATACATGGAGGGCATGGCATGGGAGAAATGAACCAGGAGGGAGAATTGATAACAGACCTTTTACGGACATTTAGCATGGAAATTAATTAAACCTTTTTCACAAATGATGGCTATGTGACATACAGTAGTGCGAGGAGACAAACAGAAATAGAATTGTTATTGTATAAAAGTAACCATTCAACAGACGTGAAGAGTTGTAAAGGAGAGTATATTAGCAGACAGTATAGACCAGTACTGTCAGATATCCTGTTACATTAAGACGATTTGAAATGGGGAATAAGCTAGTCCAACCGAAGATCAAGAGGTGGTGATTAGAAGAGCAAGAAATTAGAGAGAAAGTTAAGGAACCAATTATTCAGGGCATTAGATTACCAGAAGATATGAACATTTAGTGGGCAGAAAATAGTACAATGATCCTTTAATATAGCAGAAGAATTATTGGAAAAGATGACTAGTGCTGGACAATCAAATGAGAATGAGAACTGGTGGTGGAGCCCTAAACCCAAGAAAAGATAAAAACGGAAAAGAAGCAGTAGCCTATGACAGGAATTAATCTGAGGAAAATGTAATAACTTGGAAAACTACAAATAACGAAGCTAAAAGGTCAGTTCCACAGACAAACAAAATTGCAATGGATAAGCTCTATGAGAACTTAGAGATAACTAAAGGCCAACAGAGAATATACAAGATAGCATTATTTAGAGATAAATGATTAAAAAAATAGCATTTATCTGAAAGATCAAGGACAAAAATTGAAGAGTATTATCTTAAGCGGAAAGCATAATTGCTATATGAAAAAAACCACACCCACACAAGGATAAGATAAAAAAAAAAAAACCCTCGTGAAAGAGTAATCAAGATATCAGCAGAGAAGAGGTTAAGAAGGTACTGGATAAAATTGAGAAGAGGAATGCATTGATAACTGATGGAATACAGTTGAAGCGTGAAAGTGTTTAGGATAGGAAGTCATAGACGTCCTTTGGGATTTCATGGCAAAGATATATCGCCAAGAAAGAATACCAGACAAGTAGAGTAATGACCAAATGGTCCCTATCTAAAAAGGAAGGATGTTGTAGAAGATTGTAAGAACTAGGGAGGAATTAGGCTAAAATCATATACAATGAAAATATGTGAGAGAATAACAGAAGGAAGAATGAAAATCGAAACCAATATCCGTGAGCAACAATTAAGTTTTATGCCATTAAAGAGCACATTGGATGCAAAATTTGCAGTAAAGCAGACGCAGGAATGTATAGAAAGAAATAGAAAGGACTACATTTCGTGTTTTTTTTTTTTAATTAGGGGAAAAGCGTAAGATAGGATACATGGTACATGTAAGAAAAAAGAAGTAGAAGTGTCTCTAAAAAATATGTCAGAATATTGAAAGATATGTATGCAGAGGCTACCACAAAGATGAGATGCAATATTGGAACTACAGAGAAGTTTAAGATGAAAACAGGTCTCCACCAGGGTTCAGCCCTTCGTCCCTGAACGTTTGATATTGAGATGGATATTATAACATAGAAAGTTATAGAAGATGTTCTTTGAAGTGCAATGCTTACAGATTACATTGTACTGACTGATCTAACAAGAGAATATGTCATACTTAAACTATAAAGATGGAAAGAAGTACCTGAGAGTAGAGGCTTAAAAATTACAAGAATACAGACAGCATACATGTACACAGATAAAAAGGATTGGCAGCGATCAGTGAACTTGGGCCAAGAGGCCATACAGAGGGTTAGCTGCTTCGAATACCCTGCCTATATTATGAACGAAAATGTAAACCTTATGCAGAAGTTATTTATAGAATGTATTGTGCTTAGATGAATTGGAGAACTTCATCAGGAATTCTTTGTGACAGGAGGATGATAGGCAATTCTAAAAGAAAGCTTCATGAAAGCGTTGTTATACCAGTCATGCTCATGCTCTATTGGTCAATAAACAAACACCAACAAAGAAAAAAGGAATTAGGTAAAATGAGAATGCTAAGGTGTATGTGTGGTGGCTCAAAAACAGATAACATTAGGAATGATTCTATCATAAAAGACAGCCAAAGTATTAGAGGTTTCAAAGAAAGCTCAGGAAAGAAGTCTGAAATGTTTTGGTCAGGTCATAGAGAGAGAAGATGAACCTGTATTTATAAGAGTTATGAGCATGAAGGTAGAGGGCAGAAAATGGAGGAGAAGGGCAATTTTCAGGTGAAAAGATAAATTACTGAATGGCATGAAAGCAAAGGGTATAAGAAAACAAGATATTATTATTATTATTATTATTATTATTATTATTATTATTATTATTATTATTATTATTATTATTATTATTATCATTATTATTATTATTATTATTATTATTATTATTATTATGAAAATAACGTAATTGAACGCAACAATGATAAGAACAATCATCATGAACTAATAGATTAAAATAATTTACGTTTCGTGAAAATCCCTTACCTTCAATGTATGAAGTTATATTAGCAAGGCTACCTAAAAATACAATTATTATTGTTATTATTATTATTATTATTATTATTATTATTATTATTATTATTATTATTATTATTATTATTATTATTATTATTATTATTATACTTTAAGAATTGTTTTTATTAAAATATTTATGCATATATGAAATGCGCTGCAATTTATGTAAAATTGTTTTCTGTCTTGATAAATATAAATAAAAGTTCATCAAACCAAGAACTATTATGGCTTCTTACAAAGATGCAAAACCTTCGGAATACAGTTTCCTTAGAATTTCTGAGCTATCCTAGGTTCGATTTCCGCTCAATTGAGTTCTAGCCAACCATTAAAGAATATCAATATCAGCCGGATGTTTCGGAAGATTGAGGAAGTCAGCAAAAAGCTTTGGAGAGGGAGTCAGCTTACAACACTATATCCATGAAATTTGCATACGGATTTAAAGTAACCTGAATTTCTCTAGTCCAATATTTACGATATATTTAGAAAGCAGTCAAAATTGTCCATCGTACATTTATATACTGTAACATGTGAAATTGGAAAGACCTATCTCAATAAATAAATCTTCTGAAAAAGTAACAGGAAACTAGTCACCACTTCATCATCATCATCATCATCAGCTCCTCCTATGCCTATTGACAAAACGAGCCTAGGAAAAATTTCGCAAGACCTACCTATCTTTAGCTTTCAAATCAATACTTTTACATTCATCATCTACTTTACGCTTCATAGGCCTCAGCCATGTAGGCCTGAGTCTCCCAACTCTTTTTGTACCTTGAGGACACCGAGGTATCGCGGGGAGTGCAAAAAGCATGCCCAAACCATCTACATCTACCCCTTACCATGATCTCATCCACATATAGCACTCGAGTAATCTCTCTTATACTCTCATTCCTAATACTGTACTGCCCTTTCACGCCTGATATTGTTCTGAGGGCTTTCTTCTCAAATA
>NC_090730.1:53049431-53059431 GCF_036898095.1 Palaemon carinicauda
TTGACACGCCACATGGTAATCTGCACCCCGAACAGAGATTACGTATCGCAGGGGGCAATTGGCAAGAAACGAAATCGGGAAAGAAAAAGGGGGAGCCGCTCCCAAGGCTCCCTATCTCCCGTTTCGTAAGCGTGCCTGGCGCCAATCCTGGCGCCATCTGTATTCCTTGTAGCGTACACGAGGTGCTACAGATACTGTATGTAGGGAGGGGTCCTACAGCCCTTTCTTAGAAAGGCAAGGGCGGGTCCATCAGGACGACATGGCCATCTCACCCAAAAATAGATTTTACGCTTCGCTCAAATTCCGTTTTTTGGGCTCAAGCCATGTCATCCTGATAGAAGTATACCAGAGCATTACTGTATCTGTGGATTCTCAGAACGTGCCGTACTCCCCGGAGGTAATTTTTCCCGGACAACTAGAACTAGAGACCTAAGATGTTACCGTTATATATCTTTTCAACTAATAATAAACCATGTTAGAGCTTCCTGCCCCCTAGAGGGAAGAGTCCTACTAGACTCTGGAAAAGTCTCGGAGAGTACATATACCTATGTATGAATACCAGGTAAGCTAATATATTGGTCTCACCCTATATTAAGTAAAGCATAGTTTGTAAAGAACCACTGCGTCAATATGAAATATCGACCAGTTCTCCGCACAATACTTGTATTGGACAAAGGTTTATATCCGCATAGGAGGAAAACCAATGCAACATAGCTTGCATAAAGGAACAATTCTATTAGAATTATCCCAGATAAGGTACATAGAATGAATGCTCAATTACACCAGTAAATTGACACAGGTGAAGGAGACGCAAGGTTCTCAAGAACAAGTTTATTGACAGGCAATAAATAGACAGGTTAACCACAATTATATATATATATATGTATATATATATATATATATATATATATATATATATATATATATATATATATATATATATATATATATATATATATATATATATATATATATATATATATATATATATATATATATATATATATATATATATATATACATATATATATATATATATATATATATATAAGAAGAGGATAACCCAAAACTTTAAGCATGAGTATGATAGTAAACAGAACTTGTTTGTCTGAAAGAAAAAACATTAAATGCCACTTTTAAGATACCAAGGTATCAAAGTCATAAAAGTCTGTATTACAAATCAATGATATTAGCGTTAGAAACGCTCGGCACACATGTCTGCACTTATGCTAGGTTCACCTTTGGAAATGGAACAGTCTACATGGGCAACACAGTGCCCTCACTTAGTTTGTAGTAGAGTATGTAACTACACACTCACCCTGGAATTAATCGTCCCAATTAAAACCACTGTTCCTCGCAGAGTTAAACAGTAGGGTTAACAACGCGACCCACTGCTACCACAGATCTCTTTAGTTCCTCTACTTTCTTCGCATAGTGGCGAAAGAACACTCTGGAAGACTTCCAGCCAGTGTATGAACAGAGATGTTCAAAATCCATACAATTAAAGAAATTTAAGGATGAGGCAACTTTCCTCGGATCGTGACCTGCGGGTGTACTGTCAGGAACCGCTCTGCGAATAAAATATGTGATTTTCGCTCTGAGTTGATTGAGAGATAAATTTGAGCCTGATGTTTCTCCCCTGAATAGTTGACCACCCTTGAAGTCTGAAGTTCTATGAAGATAGACCTTTAGGCATTCTACTGGACATAGAGATGCATCTTCTTTCAGAGGGCAGATTCTCCAGGGACCCCACCTGTTGGTGGGTAACTCATTCTTGGCGAGAAACGTAGGATCCAGAAACAGGTTCAGTTCTCCTCCATCCAGGAACTGAACACGACCTCCCTCTCTCGAGAGGGCTACAATCTCACTAACCCTGGCCCCGGACGCGAGTGCAAATAGGAAAATAACTTTTTGTGTCAAATCCTTAAACGCACACTCTTCATTGCTCAACAGAGAGGTGAAATGAAGAACTTTGTCTAAAGACTATTAAATGGGCTTTGGAGGTGCTAAAGGTCTGAGCATAGCGCAGGCTTTCCGGACTTTATTAAAGATCTGGTTACCTAGGTCGACCTGGAAGGCATATAGAATGGGTCTTGTCAAAGCAGACTTACACGCTGAAATCGTGTTAGCTGCCAATCCTTGACCATGGAGGTGGATGAAGAAAGATAAGCAGAAGTCTGTCGAGATCTCCTGCGGATTCTTCGCCTTGACAAAGGCCACCCATTTTCTCCAAGATGACTCATATTGCCTTCTAGTAGATTTGCACTTATATTCCTCTAGGAAGTCTATGCTGGCTTTCGAAATCCCGAAATGCTTTCTCACAGCTAGGGAGAGAAAATCATGAGCTGCAGGGTCCGGGTTTTCTGTAATGAAGCGCAGACAGTCGACTTCTGGACTCGCTGGGTCAGAACTGGATCTGGTAGCGGTACAAACTTCAGCTGTAGTTCCAATGCCAGGGGAAACCACACGCTGTTCGGCCACTTGTGGGCCTCTATTGCCGCTACCCCCTTGAAGGATCTTAGTTTGTTGAGGACCCTCAACAGAAGGTTGTGAGGAGGGAACAGATAAATCCTGACCATCTGTTCCAGTCGAGGGACATCGCGTCCACTGCTTCTGGTAAGGGTTCCTCGTACGGGGACACGTACAGGGGCAACTTCTTGTTGTCTTTCGTCGCAAAGAGGTCTATCTGCAGTTCTGGGACTTGATTCAGAATGAAGGAGAATGATCCTGCGTCTAAGGACCATTCTGACTCTATCGGTGTGAACCTGGATAGAGCGTCCGCTGTCACATTGCGGACTCCTTGAAGGTGAACTGCCGACAGGTACCACTTCTTCTTTTCCGACAATCGGGAGATGGCCAACATCACCTGGTTGAGAGGTGGTGACCTCGATCCTTGTCGATTCAAGCATCTCACAACCACCTCGCTGTCCATCACCAACCTTATGTGGATCGAGTGATGCGGGGAGACTTTTTTTAAGGTAAGGAGCACTGCCATAGCTTCTAGAAAGTTTATGTGAAAGGTCTTGAATAGCTTGGACCAAGTCCCCTGGACTTTTTTCCGAAGAGAGTGACCTCCCCATCCCTCCTTCGAGGCGTCTGAGTGAATCGTCACCGACGGGGGAGGTGGCTGAAGAAGAACCGACTTCTTTAGATGTCTGGCTTGGGACCAAGGCCTGAGAAGAGTACTTAGCCGAAGCGGAACTGGTCTTCTCAGATCTCTTCGTGCGTTTGATGCATAACTTCTCCAAACTCCGGTTGCGTGCTTTAGCTGTGCTCTTAGCACTGGGTCTGTCACCGAAGCAAACTGGAGAGAGCCCAGTACCCTCTCCTGTTCGCGTCTTGATATCCTTTCGGAATCTAGAAGTCTCTTGACAGAACCCGCTATCTCCTTCCTTTTCTTCGTCGGGATGGAGAAACGGTGTGACAAAAGGTCCCATTGGATTCCCAGCCACTGGAACTTTTGAGATTGAGAAAGTCGAGACTTTTTTTTGTTGATCTTGAAGCCTAGGTACTCTAGGAACTGGATCACTTGACTGGAAGCTTGCAAGCATTCTGTTTCGGATGCTGCCCACACCAACCAGTCGTCCAGGTAGGCTACTACCTGAATTCCCTTTAGGCGTAATTGTTTGAGAGCTACGCTCGCAAGCTTCGTAAAAATCCTTGGGGCTATGTTTAGCCCGAATGGCGTGGCTCTGAAGGCGTATAGTCTTCGTTGTAGCCTGAACCCTAGGTAGGGGGAGAGTCGTCGGCTGATTGGAATGTACCAATAGGCATCTGACAAGTCTATAGAGACGGAATATGCCCTCTTGGGCAGTAAGGTCCTTATGTGTTGCAGTGTTAGCATTTTGAATTTGCAATTCACTATGAACTTGTTGAGTGGCGACAAGTCCAGAATGACTCTGAGCTTTTCCGAGTCTTTCTTGGGAACACAAAACAGCCTCCCTTGGAATTTGATGGACTTCACCTTTCGGATCATATTTTACTCCAACAGTTCTTGAACGTACTCCTCCAGAACGGGGGTGGAGTGTTGGAAAAACCGAAGGCACAGGGGTGGAGTGCTGTACCAGCTCCAGCCCAGTCCATTCTTGAGTAGACTTTGGGCCCAGGGATCGAAGGTCCACCGATCCCGAAATTTCAGAAGTCTCCCTCCTACTGGTATCATCTCACTTGGACTGCCGTCCTGAGGACTTGCCTCCCTGACCACGACCACCCCTGAATCCCCTTCCCCTTGAGGGGCGCCTAGACGAGCCTCTGGCTGCTCCTCTAGGCTTCGCTCGAAAGGAAGTAGACTGCCCTTCGAACGTTGGGGTGAATGCCGTGGACTGTGTTGACACGGCCTGGGGTACCCACTGAAAAGTGGTCGGGGTTTGTGCCACAATCTGGGGCACTGGAGGCAATGGCAATTGCAGTTGCTGTTGCTGTCTAAAAGTCTTGGCTGGCCGAGACGGTAACCTAGTCCTCATAGGCTTCCTCTTTGGTTGGGGACCCTCATCCGGGGAAGACTTTCTTTTGATAGCCAGGCCCCACTTCTGGAGAAGGTTTCCATTCTCCAAGGCGGCCTTATCAACAACTTCTTTGACCAAGTCGGTAGGGAATAGGTCTTTTCCCCAAATGTTGGAGGAGATTAGTTTCCTTGGCTCGTGCCTCACCGTAGCCGAGGTGAACACGAACTCCCTACAAGCTCTCCTTGCCTTGACGAAGCCATAAAGGTCCTTCGTCACTGTGGCCAGATGAGTCTTTGCCACCACCATGAACATTTCATGGACCTTGAGGTCACTTGCCATCATCTCAAGAGTAGTCTGAAGAGACATTGAGGCAGCCAGTCTTTCTTTTGTATCGAACTCTCTTCGCAAAAGAAAGTCAGACAGCTTAGGGAGGTCCTCGCCGAACTGACGTCCGGCAATATCAGCCTCCAACTTTCCAACTGAGAACGTAAGATGGACGTCCTTCCAGTCTTTGTGGTCCATAGGCAGGGCCAGCGACAAGGGTTTACACTCCTCCAGGAAGAGGTAAGGCTTGCCGGCCTCGACTGCTTTTAGTACAGCCGCAAACCCTTTCTGTAAAAAGGGGAAGGCTCTAGCAGGGAGGACATAAAGGAAGGGAGCTTCTTGCTCAATGCAGCTACCTTTGAGTTAGAGAAGCCCCTCTCTTTCATCGAGGATGAAAGTAGAGCTTGAGCCTTAGCATGGTCCATCACTATGACCTCCTTCGGCTCTGTCTCCTCCTTTGAAGCTGGTTCCTTCCTCAGCCGGACATAACAGTCCGGATATGAAGCCTTGCTGGGCCAGAATTCCACCTCCTCCAGGGGAACTGAGACCAGCTTATCCGAGATGACGATCTTTCTAGTCGTCATCGGCATGTGCTCAGCATAACTCCATGGATTAGCATCTGAGCACAAGGGAAGGTGTTTCACATTGAGCTTTTTCTGGGGCCCATGTGATTCTGCAAGGCACTGCATCCGCAGTTCCATTGCAGCCGCCTTCTCCTGATTCTCCTTCTGCATTTGTTGGATCATTCCAACAATAGAAGAGAGGGCCTGTCCCAGCTCTACTGGGAGACCGGACGATGTTGAGGGAATAGGCTCCGGAATCTGAACCGGAGTAGCCGACACCTCGTCGACCTCTTCCTCTACAACGTCTGGGTCTTGAACTTCATCCTGGGCTTCTGCCAGGAGGTCTTCCTCCAGACGCTCGCCCACGTCAGACATCCTGTCATCTAACTGGATGTCTTGCATCGCAACCGCCACTTCAGCATCCACCTGGATCTGTAATTGGGGGATCTCCTCTTGAGGCTGGGGAATCACTGCATCAGCTGATGCCTTAGGGAAAAGATACGCCCTCATCTTCTCACTTGGAAGATAAGGGCCAGAGGTGTTCTTTTGGAAGCCCCTTAGCCAGGTACGAAGCTTCTCCCTTGCTATATCCCTTGATTCCGCCGTCCTAGGGGAATCAAAGGCCTCAGTAATCAGGTTAGTGCACACAGTACATACCTGAGGGTCCCAATACCGGAGATCATCCTTGGAGACAGCGCATGCTGCGTGTCTCCTACAAAACTCATGTCCGCAGAGGTTCTTGCTGCGGACGTTGCAGAAAACACTTCCGCACTTCGGAGGGTCCTTTTGTAAAGAGAAGAAATTTCCATGAGTATCAAGTGAACTAAGTATCACTGGATATGCATAGTATAGCATAACAATTCAGAAAGGAAAGACACACACTTGTGTTTCCCTCACAACCCATTGCGGCAGCCTTCCAGATAATAAAATCGAATGGTTGTTCTCTTCTAGAGTAACCAATGCAAAGTTTCCAGGGGAAACAGGTGGAGCTCACACCTAAGCAATGATTTTAAAATCCTGGATAATAGACAGGAAAGAACTCACTTTCCTATCTGTAGGGCAACAGCAGAGGGCTGTGCAAGAAAACACAAAAGTGTTAGAACACACAGTGCTGTACCAAAACCCATACTATAGTTTTCTTCTTACAGTATCTGTTATACTGAAGAATACTGGTACAGTATAGGAGGTTATGTGCCGGCCGGCACACACCATAACTATCTTTAAAGTATACTACTTAACAGCTATAAGGCGGCAGAACGCTAGTTCAAATGCATGTGCCGGCCGGCACAGCCAATGTCGGTCGGCAATAACTGCTGACCGATATATCTTTGCCATTAAATCCCATAGGACGTCTATGACTTCCTGTCCTAAACACTTTCCCACTTCAACTGTATTCCATAAGTTATCAATTCATTCCTCTTTTCAATTTTATCCAGTACCTTCTTAACCTCTTCTCTGCTGATATCTTGATTACTCTTTCTTATTATCCTTGTGTGGGTGTTGTGGTTTTCATATAGCAATTATTCTTTCCGTTTAGTTAATACTCTTAAATTTTTGTCCTTGATCTTTCATATAAATGCTATTTTTTTTTTAATCATCTATATCAAAATAATGCTATCTTGTATATTCTCTGTTGGCCTTCAGTTATCTCTAAGTTCTCATAGAGCTTATCCATTGCAATTGTGATTGTCTGTGGAACTGACCTTTTAGTTTCGTTATTTGTAGTTTTCCAAGTTATTACATTTTCCTCAGGTTAATTCCTGTCATAGGCTACTGCTTCTTTTCCGTTTTTATCTTTTCTTGGGTTTAGGGCTCCACCACCAGTTCTCATTCTCATTTGATTGTCCAGCACTAGACATCTTTTCCAATAATTCTTCTGCTATATTAAAGTATCATTGTACTATTTTCTGCACACTAGATGTTCATATTTTCTGGTAATCTGATGCGCTGAATAATTGGTTCCTTAACTTTCTCTCTAATTTCTTGCTCTTCTAATCACCACCACTTGATCTTCGCTTGGACTAGCTTATTCCCCATTTCAAATCGTCTTAATGTAACAGGATATCTGACAGTAATGGTCTATACTGTCTGCTAATATACTCTCCTTCATTGATGTTACAACTCTTCACGTCTGTTGAATGGTTACTTTTATACAATAACAATTCTATTTCTGTTTGTCTCCTTGCACTACTGTATGTCACATAGCCATCATTTGTGAAAACCTTTTATTAATTTCCATGCTAAATGTCCGTACAGGGTCTGTTATCAATTCTCCCTCCTGGTTCATTTCTCCCATGCCATGTCCTCCATGTATTCTACTGACGTGTTCATGGTTGCCTCCGATGTGTCTATTCGCGTTTCCTCCCGAAACTAGCCTCTCTTCTATTTCTGGTGCTGTCTTGGCTTCATCCATATCTCTCCTGAAATTATTGTCTGCTTTTTCATTACACCTGGTCTGCTGTGCATACGTGCTTAATACACTCAAGATGAGTCCTCCAAAGCACAACCTTACTTTCATCAGTCTTTCACTTTTCCATTCTACACCCACAATGTTTTCTTTCATTTCTTTACTGATGACAATCCCTACACCACTTTATCCTGTTTCATTAGCTCCACTATATAGAAACTGATAGCCTTTGCCTATATCCTCTTCAAAGCACAACCTTAATTTAATTACCATCTTACTTTTCCTTTCAATGCCCATAATGTTTTCTCTCATTTCTTTACTTATGACATCCCTCCGCCACTTTTTCCTGTTTCATCAGCTCAGATATATAGCAACTTATAACAAATGACATCATTCTTTGTGTTATTTCTTCTGGTTCTTTTTTTCCTGCCCACATAAAATGTCAAGCCTCCTTCTCTTCATGCCATCTCGCACAACCTTGCTTGTACCATTCAATATGCCCACGTTCAATGTTCCAATTCTTATTGGTTGCACTTGTATCTTTAGCTGCACCCATCCTTGACGTGGCAACCATTGCCCATTTATCATGAAACACAGGCAAGGCCTCTGCTCATCATGTGAGAAGGGTATGCCTTGCCTTCTACTGGCAGATGTTCCTTGCTGTTCATAGTTTCGGCAGAAATATTTACAATTGGATGCTTTTTGTGCTACCAACTACAACATTTTCCCGAGCTTGGGAGAGGCATAGAGTTGCGCTGGCTTGTGCACTGTAACGGTCTTGTTATTTGTCTTATCACTCGGTCTTCACTGCACTGATAATAGACTAATATGTGTAACCATGCTACCTCATGATTGATTTTGTTTGAATTTTTTTAAATTCTTGCTCCCAATTCTTGGTATATATGGTTGATGCCTGTTTAATAAAGCTTAGTTGCATTCACCTTAATTCTCAGTTACAACCTAACGACCCACTCCCACTTTGGTGACCTACAAAGGACCAGCTCTCTCTCGCCTTCCCCCTAACTGCTGTCTTACTGCTTGATGTTGCTGCCCTCCGACCCTGACCTCTATCAACACCACACCCATGAAACTACAGCCCTTTGCCAGAACAGGGGCAATCACCTGGTTTTAGCGTGCCGAGGTCCATAGGGCAATACTCACTCAAGCACAGAAGCAGATATGTTCTCGTGGCAATCCCCGATGACACTTTCTCAACAACCTTGAATTATCTTTGCAAACAACGGGATACCCACAACAGTATATGACCCCTGAAAACATGCTTTCTACTGATGTACTCGCCATAGCCCGCCACTCGTATAGCCAAGCTTTTCAGATCTTTCAACATCCGTTAGGGAATCAAAAGACTTCACATGCCCTCTGGCGATAATTTGGGGCGTTTCCACATAAGTAATTTTTTTTTTTTTTTTTTGCTATTAGAGCGACAATGAGGTTAGATCATCTCTTAATACTGAAGACATTGTCCTTCAATGTCTTTGTTACAGATCTCTTGCAAGAGGGTACAATTGAGCCCACTATTCAGTTCTTTTTATTTTCCTACTGTTATTTTGAAGTTTTTAAAATCGTGTTATTTTCAGGTTTTTATAGTTTATATTTCAAATATTTATTTCAATGTTATTTTCGTTCATAAAGTTCTCCGATTTTCCTTACTCCCTTTCCTCACAATGCTATTTTCGCTGTTGGAGCCCTTGGGCTTATAGAATCCTTCTTTTCCAACTAGTGTTGTAGTTTAGGGATTAATAATGATATTAATAATGATAAAATAGTGATAATAATAATAATAATAATAATAATAATAATAATATCATTATTATCATTATTATTATTATTATTATTATTATTATTATTATTATTATTATTATTATTATTATTATTATTATTATTATTATTATTATTATTTTAAGAATCTTTTTTTAAGAATGTTACGTATTTCACATACTTTTCTTCCAACGTTGCAAGGATATTTTGCTTATGTCACGAAAGTACAATCACTACTTGACACAATGCAATAAAACATAATTTCATAGCTGTTATAGTTTGGCTGTTACAAGGAAAAGAAAAAAAAATATTGTTAAAAATTATGTAAAGAAATGCCCCCCCCCACCCGATAAAAAAAAGAGAGAAAAAAAAAAAGTAAACGTTGGGTAGTCTCCCCTTTGGCAATTTGATTTCTCATTCCCAAGTCGAAACTTCCCACGTCGTTCCTCCTCCCATTAACAGAGAAAAAAAAACAAGAATAAAAG
>NC_090730.1:53071931-53074431 GCF_036898095.1 Palaemon carinicauda
AGCTTTCCGTCAAAAACTTCGCCAAACGCCCACCGCTCCAGCCAAGTACGGTGTTTATCACCCTATCAAGACGACGGGACTCACAGTCTTTGCAAAATTCAGACGTCTGGCACTGGAATGATTGGCCGCCACCAAACAGACATTCACTGGAATGGAGGAAATGGGCATTTGCCAAAAGGCCTCTAGCCCATGGTTGTCAGCTTACACTTCGTTCTGAAGAAAGATGGCTCCCTCTGTCCGTGCTTGGATTACCGGTGCCTGAACATGCAAACAGAACCGAATCACTAACCCCTCCTAAACATCGCTGACGTGACCTCCTACCTGCACAAAACTAAGGTTTTCTCCACTCTTGACCTCCTGGAGGGGTATCATCAGGGTCCTATGAACCCAGAAGAAATCCCCAAAGCCGCCATCACCATTCTGTTTGGTACATACACCTTCAATTACTCCTGTTTTGGCCTTCAGAATGCTTGGGCCGTGCTTCAACGTCTCTTGGATGGCATCTTAGGGAACCTCCCCTTCTGTGTATGTTATGTGGACGATATACTTGTGTTTTCCTCCAAAGAGGAACACTTCCATCACCTGTGCATCGTGCTCGACTGCGTCCAACAAAACGGCCTTGTAGTCCGGTACAACAAGTGTACCTTTGGCGCAAACAAAGTGTAGTTCTTAGGGCACTGCATCACTTGTGTAGGAGTCCATCCCATCCCTGAAAAGGTACGGTCGTTTAGGACTTACCCGCGCCCTCGACCGTCAAAGCTCTGCATAAATTCTTGGGCATGATCAACTATTATCACCGTTTTCCGCCAGCCATTGCTGCCACTCTTGCTTCCCTCTACGCCTCCCTCAAGGGCAAGCCAAAGGACCTGAAATGGGGTCCTCTTCAAGAAGTGGCCTTTTGCAATGCAAAGAAGGCCCTATCAACCACTGCAGCTCTCACTTCTCCTATCCCACCTGCCCCTCTCCTTCTCTCCACCGATGCCAGCAACGTCGCTATTGGTAGAGTACTCGAGCAGGTGGTCAACGACTCGCCCCGCCCATTGGTCTTCTTCAGCAGAAAACTGTCCAAGGCAGAATCGGGTTATGTTACCTTCGATCACGAACTGCTGGCGGTGTACTTGGCAGTCCGTCACTTTCGCCATTTCTTAGAGGGTACGCCCTTCGTCATTCGCACATACCACATGCCTCTGGTGTACGCGTTCCCTCGACAGTCCGATGCCTGGTCCGCCCGTCAACGCTGACATCTCTCCACCGTGGCTGATACAATTGATCCCTTTCCATACGTCCCCGGGAAAATGAAACCTGTTGGTGATGCCGTGTCAAGAAACACGTTGGCTGCCTTCAACTGGGATTGGATTACAATGCCTAGGCGGAAGCCCAACGACAAGATCCAGAGTATCAAGCATGTAGGACATCCTGCACGTCCCTCCGTTGGGAAGACTTCCCCCTCGAAGACTCCAACACCACCCTCCTGTGTGACGTCAGTACTGGTAGACCGCAACCTTGGATTCCTGATCTCATTCACCGGTAGATGATTGATTTAATTCACAGCCTTTCACATCCTTCGTGCCATTCTACTGCACAGCTGCTGAAGACAAAGTCCATTTGACACGTCATTTCTAAGGATGCTAAGGATTTGGTCCGCGCCTGTACTTCTTGCCAAACTTCCAAGGTATATCGACACACGGATTCAGGAGTGGGGACCTTTCCTCAACCTCATCGTCGTTTCGCACACATTCGTGTCGACGTTGAAGGCCCCCTACCCACATCACAAGGACATTGTTACCTGTTTACTGTCATCGACCACTCCACTCATTAGCCTGAAGCCATTCACATGGAAACTGAAAGGTCTGCCTCATGTACATCTGCTTTACTCTCAGGATGGATTGCAAGATTTGGTATTACAGAGCATATTACTTCTGACAGGGGTACCACTTACACCTCTCAATTGTGGACATCATTAGCGAATCTCCTGGGCTTCACCTTGCATCAGACAACGGCCTACAACTCCACTGCCAATGGAATGGTTGAACGTTTTTATCACACTAGCAAAGCCTCTTTGATATCCAGCTACAAGGATTCCAACTGGTTTACTCAGCTTCCTTGGGTCCTTCTGGGACTAAGGACCACTCCTAAAGACACCCTCGATGTCTCGGCAGCTGAAATGGTGTATGGCGACCCGTTGGTCATCCCTGCCAAATCTTTTCTTCTACAACCTTTGACGACAATCTCCAGTGCATAAGTCACGTCGTGGGAAAATTTAACCCATGCCGCCATACTTACAAGACCCCAGCGAAGCATCTCATACCGACAAACATGCACTCTGCAATGCACATCTTCCTGTGCAATGACACTAGCAAGCCACCGCTAACGCCCCCTTAAACAGGCCATTTTCCTTGTGATCTGACGCTGTCCGAAAGCATTCCTACTAAACATTCGTGGCAAAGAAGACTGGGTCTAGATTGATAGTTTAAAACCTGCTTATCTCCTGCCAGATAAC
>NC_090730.1:53084431-53091931 GCF_036898095.1 Palaemon carinicauda
CAATCCTGGCGCCATCTGTATTCCTTGTAGCGTACACGAGGTGCTACAGATACTGTATGTAGGGAGGGGTCCTACAGCCCTTTCTTAGAAAGGCAAGGGCGGGTCCATCAGGACGACATGGCCATCTCACCCAAAAATAGATTTTACGCTTCGCTCAAATTCCGTTTTTTGGGCTCAAGCCATGTCATCCTGATAGAAGTATACCAGAGCATTACTGTATCTGTGGATTCTCAGAACGTGCCGTACTCCCCGGAGGTAATTTTTCCCGGACAACTAGAACTAGAGACCTAAGATGTTACCGTTATATATCTTTTCAACTAATAATAAACCATGTTAGAGCTTCCTGCCCCCTAGAGGGAAGAGTCCTACTAGACTCTGGAAAAGTCTCGGAGAGTACATATACCTATGTATGAATACCAGGTAAGCTAATATATTGGTCTCACCCTATATTAAGTAAAGCATAGTTTGTAAAGAACCACTGCGTCAATATGAAATATCGACCAGTTCTCCGCACAATACTTGTATTGGACAAAGGTTTATATCCGCATAGGAGGAAAACCAATGCAACATAGCTTGCATAAAGGAACAATTCTATTAGAATTATCCCAGATAAGGTACATAGAATGAATGCTCAATTACACCAGTAAATTGACACAGGTGAAGGAGACGCAAGGTTCTCAAGAACAAGTTTATTGACAGGCAATAAATAGACAGGTTAACCACAATTATATATATATATATGTATATATATATATATATATATATATATATATATATATATATATATATATATATATATATATATATATATATATATATATATATATATATATATATATATATATATATATATATATATATATATATATATATATATATACATATATATATATATATATATATATATAAGAAGAGGATAACCCAAAACTTTAAGCATGAGTATGATAGTAAACAGAACTTGTTTGTCTGAAAGAAAAAACATTAAATGCCACTTTTAAGATACCAAGGTATCAAAGTCATAAAAGTCTGTATTACAAATCAATGATATTAGCGTTAGAAACGCTCGGCACACATGTCTGCACTTATGCTAGGTTCACCTTTGGAAATGGAACAGTCTACATGGGCAACACAGTGCCCTCACTTAGTTTGTAGTAGAGTATGTAACTACACACTCACCCTGGAATTAATCGTCCCAATTAAAACCACTGTTCCTCGCAGAGTTAAACAGTAGGGTTAACAACGCGACCCACTGCTACCACAGATCTCTTTAGTTCCTCTACTTTCTTCGCATAGTGGCGAAAGAACACTCTGGAAGACTTCCAGCCAGTGTATGAACAGAGATGTTCAAAATCCATACAATTAAAGAAATTTAAGGATGAGGCAAATTTCCTCGGATCGTGACCTGCGGGTGTACTGTCAGGAACCGCTCTGCGAATAAAATATGTGATTTTCGCTCTGAGTTGATTGAGAGATAAATTTGAGCCTGATGTTTCTCCCCTGAATAGTTGACCACCCTTGAAGTCTGAAGTTCTATGAAGATAGACCTTTAGGCATTCTACTGGACATAGAGATGCATCTTCTTTCAGAGGGCAGATTCTCCAGGGACCCCACCTGTTGGTGGGTAACTCATTCTTGGCGAGAAACGTAGGATCCGGAAACAGGTTCAGTTCTCCTCCATCCAGGAACTGAACACGACCTCCCTCTCTCGAGAGGGCTACAATCTCACTAACCCTGGCCCCGGACGCGAGTGCAAATAGGAAAATAACTTTTTGTGTCAAATCCTTAAACGCACACTCTTCATTGCTCAACAGAGAGGTGAAATGAAGAACTTTGTCTAAAGACTATTAACTGGGCTTTGGAGGTGCTAAAGGTCTGAGCATAGCGCAGGCTTTCCGGACTTTATTAAAGATCTCGTTACCTAGGTCGACCTGGAAGGCATATAGAATGGGTCTTGTCAAAGCAGACTTACACGCTGAAATCGTGTTAGCTGCCAATCCTTGACCATGGAGGTGGATGAAGAAAGATAAGCAGAAGTCTGTCGAGATCTCCTGCGGATTCTTCGCCTTGACAAAGGCCACCCATTTTCTCCAAGATGACTCATATTGCCTTCTAGTAGATTTGCACTTATATTCCTCTAGGAAGTCTATGCTGGCTTTCGAAATCCCGAAACGCTTTCTCACAGCTAGGGAGAGAAAATCATGAGCTGCAGGGTCCGGGTTTTCTGTAATGAAGCGCAGACAGTCGACTTCTGGACTCGCTGGGTCAGAACTGGATCTGGTAGCGGTACAAACTTCAGCTGTAGTTCCAATGCCAGGGGAAACCACACGCTGTTCGGCCACTTGTGGGCCTCTATTGCCGCTACCCCCTTGAAGGATCTTAGTTTGTTGAGGACCCTCAACAGAAGGTTGTGAGGAGGGAACAGATAAATCCTGACCATCTGTTCCAGTCGAGGGACATCGCGTCCACTGCTTCTGGTAAGGGTTCCTCGTACGGGGACACGTACAGGGGCAACTTCTTGTTGTCTTTCCTCGCAAAGAGGTCTATCTGCAGTTCTGGGACTTGATTCAGAATGAAGGAGAATGATCCTGCGTCTAAGGACCATTCCGACTCTATCGGTGTGAACCTGGATAGAGCGTCCGCTGTCACATTGCGGACTCCTTGAAGGTGAACTGCCGACAGGTACCACTTCTTCTTTTCCGACAATCGGGAGATGGCCAACATCACCTGGTTGAGAGGTGGTGACCTCGATCCTTGTCGATTCAAGCATCTCACAACCACCTCGCTGTCCATCACCAACCTTATGTGGATCGAGTGATGCGGGGAGACTTTTTTTAAGGTAAGGAGCACTGCCATAGCTTCTAGAAAGTTTATGTGAAAGGTCTTGAATAGCTTGGACCAAGTCCCCTGGACTTTTTTTCCGAAGAGAGTGACCTCCCCATCCCTCCTTCGAGGCGTCTGAGTGAATCGTCACCGACGGGGGAGGTGGCTGAAGAAGAACCGACTTCTTTAGATGTCTGGCTTGGGACCAAGGCCTGAGAAGAGTACTTAGCCGAAGCGGAACTGGTCTTCTCAGATCTCTTCGTGCGTTTGATGCATAACTTCTCCAAACTCCGGTTGCATGCTTTAGCTGTGCTCTTAGCACTGGGTCTGTCACCGAAGCAAACTGGAGAGAGCCCAGTACCCTCTCCTGTTCGCGTCTTGATATCCTTTCGGAATCTAGAAGTCTCTTGACAGAACCCGCTATCTCCTTCCTTTTCTTCGTCGGGATGGAGAAACGGTGTGACAAAAGGTCCCATTGGATTCCCAGCCACTGGAACTTTTGAGATGGAGAAAGTCGAGACTTTTTTTTGTTGATCTTGAAGCCTAGGTACTCTAGGAACTGGATCACTTGACTGGAAGCTTGCAAGCATTCTGTTTCGGATGCTGCCCACACCAACCAGTCGTCCAGGTAGGCTACTACCTGAATTCCCTTTAGGCGTAATTGTTTGAGAGCTACGCTCGCAAGCTTCGTAAAAATCCTTGGGGCTATGTTTAGCCCGAATGGCGTGGCTCTGAAGGCGTATAGTCTTCGTTGTAGCCTGAACCCTAGGTAGGGGGAGAGTCGTCGGCTGATTGGAATGTACCAATAGGCATCTGACAAGTCTATAGAGACGGAATATGCCCTCTTGGGCAGTAAGGTCCTTATGTGTTGCAGTGTTAGCATTTTGAATTTGCAATTCACTATAAACTTGTTGAGTGGCGACAAGTCCAGAATGACTCTGAGCTTTTCCGAGTCTTTCTTGGGAACACAAAACAGCCTCCCTTGGAATTTGATGGACTTCACCTTTCGGATCATATTTTACTCCAACAGTTCTTGAACGTACTCCTCCAGAACGGGGGTGGAGTGTTGGAAAAACCGAAGGCACAGGGGTGGAGTGCTGTACCAGCTCCAGCCCAGTCCATTCTTGAGTAGACTTTGGGCCCAGGGATCGAAGGTCCACCGATCCCGAAATTTCAGAAGTCTCACTCCTACTGGTATCATCTCACTTGGACTGCCGTCCTGAGGACTTGCCTCCCTGACCACGACCACCCCTGAATCCCCTTCCCCTTGAGGGGCGCCTAGACGAGCCTCTGGCTGCTCCTCTAGGCTTCGCTCGAAAGGAAGTAGACTGCCCTTCGAACGTTGGGGTGAATGCCGTGGACTGTGTTGACACGGCCTGGGGTACCCACTGAAAAGTGGTCGGGGTTTGTGCCACAATCTGGGGCACTGGAGGCAATGGCAATTGCAGTTGCTGTTGCTGTCTAAAAGTCTTGGCTGGCCGAGACGGTAACCTAGTCCTCATAGGCTTCCTCTTTGGTTGGGGACCCTCATCCGGGGAAGACTTTCTTTTGATAGCCAGGCCCCACTTCTGGAGAAGGTTTCCATTCTCCAAGGCGGCCTTATCAACAACTTCTTTGACCAAGTCGGTAGGGAATAGGTCTTTTCCCCAAATGTTGGAGGAGATTAGTTTCCTTGGCTCGTGCCTCACCGTAGCCGAGGTGAACACGAACTCCCTACAAGCTCTCCTTGCCTTGACGAAGCCATAAAGGTCCTTCGTCACTGTGGCCAGATGAGTCTTTGCCACCACCATGAACATTTCATGGACCTTGAGGTCACTTGCCATCATCTCAAGAGTAGTCTGAAGAGACATTGAGGCAGCCAGTCTTTCTTTTGTATCGAACTCTCTTCGCAAAAGAAAGTCAGACAGCTTAGGGAGGTCCTCGCCGAACTGACGTCCGGCAATATCAGCCTCCAACTTTCCAACTGAGAACGTAAGATGGACGTCCTTCCAGTCTTTGTGGTCCATAGGCAGGGCCAGCGACAAGGGTTTACACTCCTCCAGGAAGAGGTAAGGCTTGCCGGCCTCGACTGCTTTTAGTACAGCCGCAAACCCTTTCTGTAAAAAGGGGAAGGCTCTAGCAGGGAGGACATAAAGGAAGGGAGCTTCTTGCTCAATGCAGCTACCTTTGAGTTAGAGAAGCCCCTCTCTTTCATCGAGGATGAAAGTAGAGCTTGAGCCTTAGCATGGTCCATCACTATGACCTCCTTCGGCTCTGTCTCCTCCTTTGAAGCTGGTTCCTTCCTCAGCCGGACATAACAGTCCGGATATGAAGCCTTGCTGGGCCAGAATTCCACCTCCTCCAGGGGAACTGAGACCAGCTTATCCGAGATGACGATCTTTCCAGTCGTCATCGGCATGTGCTCAGCATACCTCCATGGATTAGCATCTGAGCACAAGGGAAGGTGTTTCACATTGAGCTTTTTCTGGGGCCCATGTGATTCTGCAAGGCACTGCATCCGCAGTTCCATTGCAGCCGCCTTCTCCTGATTCTCCTTCTGCATTTGTTGGATCATTCCAACAATAGAAGAGAGGGCCTGTCCCAGCTCTACTGGGAGACCGGACGATGTTGAGGGAATAGGCTCCGGAATCTGAACCGGAGTAGCCGACACCTCGTCGACCTCTTCCTCTACAACGTCTGGGTCTTGAACTTCATCCTGGGCTTCTGCCAGGAGGTCTTCCTCCAGACGCTCGCCCACGTCAGACATCCTGTCATCTAACTGGATGTCTTGCATCGCAACCGCCACTTCAGCATCCACCTGGATCTGTAATTGGGGGATCTCCTCTTGAGGCTGGGGAATCACTGCATCAGCTGATGCCTTAGGGAAAAGATACGCCCTCATCTTCTCACTTGGAAGATAAGGGCCAGAGGTGTTCTTTTGGAAGCCCCTTAGCCAGGTACGAAGCTTCTCCCTTGCTATATCCCTTGATTCCGCCGTCCTAGGGGAATCAAAGGCCTCAGTAATCAGGTTAGTGCACACAGTACATACCTGAGGGTCCCAATACCGGAGATCATCCTTGGAGACAGCGCATGCTGCGTGTCTCCTACAACACTCATGTCCGCAGAGGTTCTTGCTGCGGACGTTGCAGAAAACACTTCCGCACTTCGGAGGGTCCTTTTGTAAAGAGAAGAAATTTCCATGAGTATCAAGTGAACTAAGTATCACTGGATATGCATAGTATAGCATAACAATTCAGAAAGGAAAGACACACACTTGTGTTTCCCTCACAACCCATTGCTGCAGCCTTCCAGATAATAAAATCGAATGGTTGTTCTCTTCTAGAGTAACCAATGCAAAGTTTCCAGGGGAAACAGGTGGAGCTCACACCTAAGCAATGATTTTAAAATCCTGGATAATAGACAGGAAAGAACTCACTTTCCTATCTGTAGGGCAACAGCAGAGGGCTGTGCAAGAAAACACAAAAGTGTTAGAACACACAGTGCTGTACCAAAACCCATACTATAGTTTTCTTCTTACAGTATCTGTTATACTGAAGAATACTGGTACAGTATAGGAGGTTATGTGCCGGCCGGCACACACCATAACTATCTTTAAAGTATACTACTTAACAGCTATAAGGCGGCAGAACGCTAGTTCAAATGCATGTGCCGGCCGGCACAGCCAATGTCGGTCGGCAATAACTGCTGACCGACCACTACACAAGGTAGTACCCCGGCTGCCGGCCACACTCTTGGCGACCGGCAGACAAGGGCTGACATTAGCCGGCCGGCAAAGGTACAGGACCGATGCCAGCCGGCAGCAAAAGAACCAGAGGACTACAACTGCCCGGCAGCCGGGTCGGGTACAGCACTAGAAGAAAACAGAATGGATGCCGGGATAAGAGAGTACACTACCTCCAAGCCTGGCAATCCGAAAGAGTGCATATAAGGAAGGGGAGAATCTAATTCAGGCTTCCTGACCAATGCCGTCTGACTCTTCAGGCAGGCATGGATGAGGGACCAAGGGAGGTCCGGGCAGCACTCAAAACAGAAGACCCTTGCCGGCCAGCAGCTCTGCCGGCCAGCAAGGGACTGAGTCAATTCCACATCCTAACCTATTCTAGGTCCATATGTAGAATGACGTACAGTACTGTAATGGCTAGGCCATTACGGAGATAGAGGGGGAAGGGGCAAAAGAGGGTCCTACCAACCTTGCTTTAGTGACGGATCACCCGCAGCCAAGAAACTCATCTTAGCCTAAGGGAGATCCAAGGGGGGAGGCCAGCAATACTTGCCAGCTCCCAGAGCACCAAAGCAAGGAAGGTGTTGCTACTCCCAGGGAAAGAAACTTATCCTCCCCCGAGAACAGCAACAAGGACTAGTCTGGTAGATCAGAAAAGAAGGAATCATCTCGTACAAAAACCTTCGGTAGTGATCTAAGGAGGCTAAGCCTATGTCTGTGTCAGGACAGCGAGGGAGACTCTAACCCAAGCCAGACAAACACAGACTCAGACTAAAAAACTATGTTGTTCTGTCCCTCTTTGAACCAGACTTACTGGAACAGGAAGGTACAGTAACACCCCAGTATAGTTTTATCGAAAATTAATTCAGATAAACCACTTAGGGATAAGCCCAAGGCTTGAACAGAGGGAAAGGGATTGCATACCTTCTCCGAAGAAAAGAAAGCAACCGGGGAGTATG
>NC_090730.1:53101931-53104431 GCF_036898095.1 Palaemon carinicauda
ACAACACTCATGCACATCTCCCTTACCCTTATATAGTGGTACAATACATGCACAAACCCAATCTACTGGTACCATTGACAACATAAAACACATATTAAACAATCTCACCAACCATTCAAGTACAGTCACACCCCCTTCCTTCAACATCTCAGCTTTCACACCATCCATACCAGATGCTTTTCCTACTCGCGTTTCATCTAGTGCTCTCCTCACTTCCTCTATTGTAATATCTCTCTCATTCTCATCTCCCATCACTGGCACCTCAAAACCTGGAAGGGCAATTATATCTGCCCACCTATTATCCTCAATATTCAGCAAACTTTCAAAATATTCCGCCCACCTTATCCTTGCCTCCTCTCCTTTTAACAACCTTCCATTTCCATCTTTCACTGTCTCTTCAATTCTTGCGCCAGCCTTCCTTACTCTCTTCAATTCTTTCCAAAACTTCTTCTTATTCTCTTCATATGACTGACCCAATCCCTGACCCCACCTCAGGTCAGCTGCCCTCTTTGCCTCACGTACCTTGCGCTTTACTTCCACATTTTTCTCTCTATATTTTTCATACTTCTCTATACTATTACTCTGCAGACATTCTTGAAAAGCTCTCTTTTTCTCTTCCACTTTTACCTTCACTCCTTCATTCCACCATTAACTGCCTTTCCTTATGCTGCCTCCAACAACCTTCTTGCCACACACATCACTTGCAATCCAAACAAAATTTTCTTTTGCTAACTTCCACTCCTCTAAAATCTAAATTACCAGTTTCTCTTACTCCAATCTCGTCATATGCCATTTTTAACCTTTCCTGATATTTACTTTTTACCCCCGGTTTTATTAGCTCTTCAACCCTCACTAGCTCCCTTTTACCTCCACCTACTCTATTCCCCCACTCTTTTGCCACAACTAATTTTCCTTCCACCAAAAAATGATCAGACATACCATTAGCCATACCCCTAAATACGTGCACGTCTTTCAATCTTCCAAATATTCTTTTAGTTATCATCATATAATCCATTAATGCCCTTTCTACTACTCTTCCATTTGCCACTCTTACCCATGTATACTTATTTTTATCTTTCTTTTTAAAAAAGCTAGCACTTATTACCATCTCTTGTTCAACACACATATCTACCAGTGTCTCACCACTCTCATTTTCACCTGGTATATATATATATATATATATATATATATATATATATATATATATATATATATATATATATATATATATATATATATATATATATATATATATATATATATATATATATATATATATATATAACCCTGCTTGTTTTACTCAATTTAGAGAGAACAAGCGGGAAAAGACCATACTGTTCTTTGCAGTGTAATACATGACTTCCTTAGGTTGTTAGAGACTTTCAATTTCAATCACAAAGCTTATGGGAAATGAAAATGCCTTCATCCTTCTTTTCCTTGTAAGCTCATTCTCTATTTGAGTGATTGAAACCTATGCATTAGGTAATACAACACAATTTTTAAGCCTTCCATTCGGATACGTTCATGTAAATGTCCTTACTCTTACTGCCAAGTGAATGTTGTTTCTTGGTCTGGCTTCCACCCTGTCATCGCCGATCGTTGTTATTGACCGAAGCTTATACAGAGTACTGAAATTCTACCTGATTTCTTCTTCTTCTCTTTCTTTTTACTGGGATTCTTGTTTAAAAGAATTCAAAACAAAGTTAATTCTGGCTATTTACATAGGGTAGCGTTTAATATCCAAACACCTAAGATAATTTAATTCTTTCACCTGATAGTGAAGAGCCCCTAGGAAAGTCAACCTTTTGCTTTACGGCAACCAGCAGAAAAAAGGGTTCTCTGTTCCAATGTCCACAAGGGGTAAAATGGGGTTTCCCTGTCTTTAATTATAAGTAGAAATACATATTTTTACCACACAATAAGAAAACTACTATAACGAATGAAGGCAAAGGATAATATCACTAATTTTGTGGAAAATACTATAATGACAATATTTCTCAATAACAGATGCAGTCTCTTTAATGATTCAGAGAGATAAAACTAAATAAGGATGCTTCGTTCATTTTATTTTTTTATTATCATCTATTTTCCCAACTTTAATTTTCTTTTTCTAGATGTATATATGTTATGAAGACTCTTATATATATATATATATATATATATATATATATATATATATATATATATATATATATATATATATATATATATATATATATATATATATATATATATATATATATATATATATCCAGTATTCAAAAATTTAACATTCGCTTTTAAATGATGCTTCATTTTATCAATCGTCTTTTAACCATAGAATATAAAATATCAGTTTTCAAAGGTGAAAACCGGCCCAACTGATAAAACTGTCATCAAGATTTACCTCCATCATTTATTGATATATTTACCTAATAATATTTGGTGAGATTATTAAGACCATCAACATTTATCATTGAGAATTTACTCTATTCTTTAAAAAGAAATATGTATATATTTA
>NC_090730.1:53114160-53116660 GCF_036898095.1 Palaemon carinicauda
AACACATAACAGCCTCCCTTGGAATTTGATGGACTTCACCTTTCGGATCACATTTTTCTCCAACAGTTCTTGAATGTACTCCTCCAAAATGGGGGTGGAGTGTTGGAAAAACCGAAGGCATGGGGGTGGAGTGCTGTACCAGCTCCAACCCAGTCCATTCTTGAGTAGGCTTTGGGCCCAGGGATCGAAGGTCCAGCGATCCCAAAATTTCATCAGTCTCCCTCCTACCGGTATCATTTCACTTGGACTGCCGTCCTGAGGTCTTGCCTCCCTGACCACGACCACCTCTGAATCCCCTTCCCCTTGAGGGGCGCCTAGACGAGCCTCTGGCTGCTCCTCTAGGTTTTGCACGAAAGGAAGAAGACTGTCCTTCGAACGTTGGGGCGAATGTGGTTGACTGACCTGGCACAGCCTGGGGTACCCACTGAAAGGCAGTCGGGGTTTGTGCCACCATCTGGGGCACTGGAGGCAAAGGCAATTGCAGTTGCTGTTGCTGTCTATAAGGCTTGGCTGGCCGAAATGGTAGCCAAGTCTTCATATTCTTCCTCTTTGGTTGAGGATCCTCATCCGGGGAAGATTTTCTTTTGATAGCCAGGCCCCACTTCTGGAGAAGATTTCTATTCTCCACGGCGGCCTTATCAACAACCTCTTTGACCACATCGGTAGGGAAAAGGTCTTTTCCCCAAATGTTGGAGGAGATTAACTTCCTTGGCTCGTGTCTCACCGAAGCCCCGGTGAACACGAACTCCCTGCAAGCTCTCCTTGCCTTGACGAAGCTATAAAGGTCCTTCGTCACTGTGGCTAAGTGAGACTTAGCCACTACCATGAACATTTCATGGACCTTGGGGTCACTTGCCATCGTCTCGAGAGTAGTCTGATGAGACATTGAGGAAGCCAGTCTTTCTTTTGTCTCGAACTCTCTTCGTAAAAGAGATTCGGACAGCTTGGGGAGGTCCTCGCCGAATTGCCGTCCGGCAATATCAGCCTCCAACTTTCCCACTGAGAATGTCAGATGGACATCCTTCCAGTCTTTGTGGTCCATAGGTAGGGCCAGCGACAAGGGTTTACACTCCTCCAGGGAGGGGCAAGGCTTGCCGGCCTCGACTGCCTTTAGGACAGCCGCAAACCCTTTCTGTAAAAAGGGGGAAGGCTCTATCAGGAGAGGACACAAACGAAGGGAGCTTCTTGCTCAATGCAGCTACCTTCGAATTCGAGAAGCCCCTCTCTTTCATCGAGGATGAAAGTAGGGCTTGAGCCTTAGCGTGGTCCATAATAATGACCTCCTTCGGCTCTGTCTCCTCCCTTGAAGCTGGTTCTTTTCTCAGCCGGACATAGCAGTCCGGATATGATGCCTTGCTGGGCCAGAATTCTACCTCCTCTAGGGGAACTGAACCCAGCTTATCCGAGATGACGATCTTTCCAGTCGTCATCGGCATGTGCTCAGCATACCTCCATGGGTTAGCATCTGAGCATATGGGAAGGTCTTTCACATTGAACCTTTTCCGGGGCCCATGTGATTCTGCCAGGGACTGCATACGCAGTTCCATTGCAGCCGCCTTCTCCTGATTCTCCTTCTGCATTTGTTGGATCATTCCAACAATCGAAGAGAGGGCCTGTCCCAGTTCTACTGGGAGGCCAGCCGATGTTGAGGGGATAGGCTCCGGCATCTGAACCGGAGTAGCCGACACCTCGTCGACCTCATCCTCTACGACATCCGGGGTTTGAACTTGATCCTGACCTTCTGCCAGGAGGTCCTTCTTCCAAACGTTCGTCCAGGTCAGACATCCTGTCACACAACTGGATGTCTTGCATCGCATCTGCGACTTCCTCGTCCACCTGGACTTGATCTTGAAGGATCTCCTCTTGAGGCTGGGGAATCACTGCCTCAGCTGATGCCTGGGGAAAAAGATACGCCCTCATCTTCTCACTTGGAAGATAAGGGCCAGAGGTGTTCTTCTTGAAGCCCCTTACCCAAGTACGAAGCTTTTCCCTAGCTATATCCCTTGATTCCGCCGTTCTAGGGGAATCAAAAGCCTCAGTAATCAGGTTAGTGCATACAGTACATACCTGAGGGTCCCAATACTGGAGATCATCCTTGGAGACAGCGCATGCTGCGTGTCTCCTACAACACTCATGTCCGCAGAGGTTCTTGCTGCGGACATTGCAGAAAACATTTCCGCACTTCGGAGGGTCCTCCTGTAAAGAGAAGAAATTTCCATGAGTATCAAGTGAACTATGTATCACTGGATATGCATAGTATAGCATAACAATTCATGAATGAAAGACACACACTTGTGTTTCCCTCACAACCCATTGCTGCAGCCTTCCAGATAATAAAATCAAAATGGTTTATCTCTACTAGAGTAACCAATGCAAGGTTTCCAGAGGAAACAGGTGGAGCTCACACCTAGGCAATGATTTTAAAATCCTGGATAATAGACGGGGAAGAACTCTGCTTCCTGTCTGAGGGCAACAGCAAAGGGGCTGTGCAAGAAAACAC
>NC_090730.1:53126660-53139160 GCF_036898095.1 Palaemon carinicauda
ACTAAGGTTATCATTTAGCAGCAGATACTATTTTAGATTTCAAATCAAAGTGCCTCATTTTCCTGAAAAAAAAAAAAAAAAATTACTATTGCAGTCGTTGATTTCATTACTCAAATTGACATAAATACTTCAAGATGCAAAGAAAACAGTCAACTACTACTACTACTACTACTACTACTACTACTACTACTACTACTACTACTACTACTACTACTAATAATAATAATAATAATAATAATAATAATAATAATAATAATAATAATAAATAATAATAATAATAGTTATATTTATAATAATGATAATAATAATGATAATAATAATGACAATAATAATAATAATAATTATCATTATTATTATTATTATTATTATAATAATAATAATAATAATAATAATAATAATAATAATAATAACAATAATAATAATAATAATAATAATAACAAAAGTGATTCATTGCCGTCATTGACAAAATAGAAGACACACGTGTACATATCACCCAGACATAAATATAAAATAAAATTCATTAAATCAACACAAAAACTGAAAATTTTTAACTGATATAGGCCCAATGTTCAACACAATGGCAAACAAACTGGATATACAATACGCCAACAGACCTGCCTTCATACTGAAAAACAAAAAAGCAAATTTAAACTTCAAATATCACCAGGACCAATTACAGAATCTGATTACATTCCACTTATAATAAAACTCTCAAGAATACCAATAGCCCCCCCCCCCAAAAAAAAAAAAAAAAAAAAAACATTAAATACATTAAAAAAAAAAGTAAATTGTGGAATCGTTAAAAATTCAATAACCAAGAAAATAGCCACACAGCCACAAAAAATATACCTAAACAGCAACGAGAACACAATAAACTCAGCAATAAACAAATGGATGACTGATATCTCAAAAAAAATAGAAACACTCCAATAAAAAAGAAAAAACAGAATACCATATTTTAAGCCCACCCCAGATTGCGACTACTCGAAACTACTCACCCAGCAATTAAATTACCAACAAAATATGCACCTAGATGGATAAGGATAACATGAACTTTAATAAGACACATTCACAATTAAATACTTAAAGAATTAAACAGAGAAAACTGCAACAACACGATAATAAAACTAGGACAAACATACAAAGACCCAGAAAAATTCTCGGAAGAATTACAGGTATTAGAAATATCATACTCAATCAACAACAATGGTGAAAAAGTAGATGTCATGGCAGACCAAATTAAATTACTAACTGAAACCTGGGGCAAACGCATTCGAAATTACAGACCAAGAAAATACAAAGTTCGATAGAGAGAGAAACAAAAGTCCTCAAATTCTTAAAAGAAAATAGGGAACCAATAAACCTCTATTAAAGTCCAGATCTGCAAAGACTGGATGAGAAATACAACTAAAATACACGAGATAATGAGAGCAGTGAAATCGTTCAAACACAAAGCACCAGGTAAAAGTTGGATAAATAAGTTAATGCTGCCAAAATTACCAATGGTCTTCAGGAGAAAACTCCAACAAATATTAAACCTAAAACTCTCAGTTGGATATCACCAAAAACCAAACAAAAAAGTACTTCTCACACTTCCTCCCAAATGAGGGAAAGACCAAAAAACAGTCAGCAATTAGAAAACCAATGTTGCTGCTGGAAGTGCCCCCCCCCCGCAAAAAAAAAAAAAAATAATAATAAATAAATAAATAAACCATGATTCTTATAAAGTACCAATACATTGTACAAATACCAACGCAGTTTCAGGACAGTGAGAAGCACTGAAACTGCCCTTTTGGAAAATTACGAAAAAATATCCTTTAACCAACTAAATAAAAACATCAATATAAGGTCATCTGCACAGATATATCCAGGGCGTTTGATAAAGTATGGCATGGTGGCCTCAAATATAAAATACTCCAATTGAAACTACCAATAAAATGGAAAAACGCCTCTCAAAGTATATAAAAGAGAATTGTCAGAATACGTAGCAGAGAGGGGAAACTATGTGAAACAATAGATATGAAAAGAGATATACCACAGGGGTGCTTTCTATCCTCAACTTTTTTTTCTTCATCTACACAGCAGATATGCTAATCATCACGGAATGTGCCATAAACTATCCCTATGCAGATGACATTACGCAAATAATAATGAATCCTTCTAATTCCAATAGATTTTTGAAAATAAAATCCGAAAAAGAGATAAAAAGAATGAATGATTACGATAATAATTGGTAAATGAAAACAAACAGCAAGAAATTCCCACTCTTATCTGTGTCAAAAAAAGCAAACCCGCACCAATAACAGTAAATAACATAAATATTCAATCTAATACCGAAGTTTAAATCCTTGGTCTCTATAAAAAGAACTGCCATACTAAACAAACACTCCAAATGTCATATTACAGAAAAGGGGGATTAAAATTCTTCAAACTAATAAAAAAAAAACATAAGAATAAACTTACATAAAAGTTTGATGACACCAGCATCTGAATATCTAATTGCACCAGGATGCACATTGGCTCAATCAAAAATGAAACCCCTACAATAATTTAAAAATGGAAACATAAAAAACATTCACGGCCGAAGCCACAACAACAACAACAGCAACAACAACAACAACAACAACAACAACAATAATAATAATAATGATAATAATAATAATAATAATGATGATGCAATCAGTGAAACACGCCATTACATGTATATTCTTAAACCAGTTAAAGTCAGATACTACCAAAGGGCTACACAAGCCTGGGAAATATTTAATAAATTCTACCCCGAAATTGCAACAATAATTGGAGAAAGAAGAGTGTTGTGTTTGTACTCAGACGACATTTGAACCGCTCTCTGTTTTAAGTAGTTTTCCCAGTGTTCTTTAGGAACTATTTACGGGCTGCCCAGCGGCAAGAGCCCGTGTCTTACATAAGGTAAGGCGATCTACACACACACACGGAAGGCTACACCTCAAAATGTAGTAAGTAACCCATCAATAGCGTTTGAATATAGTGACTTTGTTTATTGGTGTTTTTCTTTGTGTGTGTGTGTGTGTGTGTGTGTGTGTGTGTGTGTGTGTGTGTATTGAGCTATTTATAGATTTATATTAATCGAACACGGTAGAAAGTAGCTGGCATACCCGATCCCGGTCTGGGGTGGGCGACACTACCGCCATCTATTGGGGGAAGAATAAACTTCAGGAAAATGGGGACTTTTCAGCACCGCTGAGGAGGAAGGACTCATTTGGATTGCAGTTTACAGTTTATCAACTATGGAAATATTGAGTGACGCCCATTTTAAGAGCATGTGACTCTCCCTGGATGAAGTGATAGGTGTGCAGTCAGTGAGTAAAAATAGAGCAATAGTAAAAGTAGTACCTAGCGTACTTAAGAAACTGACGGAGAGATGTGAAGACAAGGAATTCAGTTTAGACAAGAGTGGAATTGTTCAAGTTAAGAATCTGAGTTTATCTATAACTTACATATCAATAAGGAATGCACCCTTCAAAATGCTAAATGATGTTCCAACTCTAGTTTTGTCGATATATGAAAAAGTTGAGAATATAAGAGAAAACAGATTTTCATAAGGCCCCTTTAAGGGATTAACAGGTGTTCGGACAGCTGCAATGCTGTTAAAGGTAAATATCCTTCTTCCATTACAACCCATGGTTATGCTATGTCATTTATTTATAATGGTAAACTACATAGATGCAATAGATATGGAGCAAAAGGACACATGATAAAGGATTGTGAGCATGAAATGAGTAGTCCCACGTTAAGTAAAGAAGAATTCCTATAAATCAACCTAAATAGGAGAATGACCTGAAACTATTTATCAGGAAGAGAAGGAAAAGGGATCCAGGAACATGCTGATATTGTAGAGGTAGAAATTGGAGATGAGGGGGAACATGTCAAAAGTCCCCAATCCGCTCTTCCAGTTGTAGAAGAAAGGCAGGGAATACCAAACGAGAAGAACGAAAAGCCTGTTAATGACGACTGCGACGATGGCACGGGAGAGTAATATCAGTATGAAGGAACTATTAAATCACAGGAAATTGGAGCATGTGAAATGAAAACTACACTAGTGGAAGGAATGGTTCACCATGCAATAGATGAAGACAATAAAGTAAATGCAATAAATCTAGGAAATGATGTAGATAATATGAGTGCGACAATAAGGAGGAATATAAAAATGTTGATAAGTGTCAAAATACCACCGAAAAATGTAGGATTGTAAGTGAGGAAAGATAAATCACTGCTTAGTATTTAGATGAAACTCGGGTTTTACCCAATGTTGAGAAGAAAAGGACTTGGCATACTAAACAGGGTATTGGCAATGAATTACGAATAACTCTAAAAAGGATAAGGCAATGGACACGAAAAATGTTGATGTTTCGAATGAAAGTGATTTCTCGGACAATATGTATAGAAATCGTTCCAAGAAACGGAAGCATTGATAAACTATTGGTTTCTATGCTCATCTTTTCCCCTTCAATACTTTGACATTTAATGCATTCATGTTAAATGTTACCACAAGAAATTTAAATTGGTTGAATAATACAAATAAGTAGATGATATTAAGTAATTTCATGTTTTTGTAAAAACTTGATATAATTTTTATTCAAGAGCACAATATAAGAGATAGAAGTAAATTTGAATACCTAGAAAAGTATTGACAGTTTTTCATAAATTATCCTCAAAATGTTAAAGGAGGTTTAGCTATACTTGTAAATAACACATCCAATGTGGAAATTTCAAACTCAGAAATTAATGCAAATGGTTTTGTTATAAGTGCAGTATGTAGAGTTTAAAATGGTCGAATTCAAATTTTGAATGTATATGCTCCTTCAGGCAGTGATAAAAACCGAGAAAGAGAAAATTTGTTTGGCAGTGATATTTTAATTTTCTTCAGAAACAATATTAGTAATATAATATTGGGTGGAGACTGGACTAGCATTGAAAGCATGAGATATTGGTCAAATCGTGATAATGATCTTCTGTCAAAATCGCGCTTGGACCTAAAAAATAGTTTAAAGTTGAAGGATGCTTGGTTTATCAAAAATCACAAACCTGAATATACTTTTCTGAGAGATAATTATGGTTATAGACTGGATAAGTTTTATGTCAAAGATTTCCAAAATAATTTCTCCAACATTCATAAAGTTCCTTTGAGTTCGTAAGATCACTGCGCTGTAAAATTATCCCTAAGATTAGAAAATATTGTAAAAATAGGGAAGGGATACTAGAAAATGAACTAGAGTATACTTTAAAATGATACTACTGCAGATAACTTTACTATATGCTTGGAATATATTAGAAAAAAAGAATTGTAATTTTGACAACATGATTTTGTGGTGGGAGTTTGCAAAAAATTAACTAAAAAATTTCTTCATTAAATGTTCTAAACAATTAAATAAGCAAAAATACGGTCTGTTATATCTACTAAATTATCAGTTTACGCAAGGAATGAGGAAACCTAGTTTAGACCCTGGTAATCTTGATATTGTTAATTAGTAAAAACCAAGAATAAATAATATTCAAAATAAAATATATGAGGGTATAAAGATAAGGGCTAAAGTTGAAAACCATTTTTAAAGGGGAGTAGGCATCGGTGTATCTACCTGGAAGAGGGAAAGGGGCAAGGTTTTTTTTTTAAGTAAGATAGAAAACAGATGATGGAAGTGAAATAATAAGCCCAAAAGTCATCATAGATTATGTGAGAGAAAATTTTGAGAATTCATTCAGGAAAGAAGAATGTGATATGGATAGGCAAAATGAGTTCTTGAATATTAGAGAGAAAATTATAGGTGATGAACACAATACAATATTAACAAATACAGTCAGTGAAATAGGTGTTAGATGCCATTCAGGGCATGAAAACTGACAAAAGTCTGGGGATGGAGGGATTGCCAGTTGAGTTTTATAAGAAATATTGGAATATTGTTCAAGGGGATTTTATTGAAATGATAAAGTTTGTGTTCAGGAACAAGAAGGTCTCAAAGATGAACAATGGGGTTATATCCATCATACCTAAGGAAGGGGATTTAGATATAATTAATAACTGGAGATCTTTGACAATGTTGAATGTTGGTTTTAAGATGATAAGGATTATATCAAGACGGATTAAAAAGGTTTTACATTTGATAATATCACAGGAGCAATTTTGTTGTGTTGAAAATAGATCAATTACAATTCAAACTTTTTTTTTATCATAGATTTAATATTCTATTTAAAGTAACACTTATGCAACCTTGGTGAACTTGGATTAGTCAAAGGCATTTGATCGTATCGATCATAATTTTCTATTTAGAATACTACAAAGCTTTGGGTTTGATACCGATGTTGTTAATTGGATTAAAATGTTGTATTCATGTGCTGAATGTATCCAATGTATAAATAGTCATATCTCTGACCCTTTTCCTGTCAATAAATCTGTAAGGGAAGGTTTTCCATTATCTATGATGTTATTTATCATTTATCAGGAAATATTTTAGAGAGTGATTAAGAAGAGGTTGTTAATTATGGTTTACGATTGCCAAATTATTTGCATGTGTGATTGCTAGGTTATGCAGACGACTCTTTTATAATTATTACTTGTGATATGGCACTAGAGGAATATTTCAATGTTATCAGAGAGTATGAGAACACTTCAGGTGTTCTCAATAGAGGTAAAACTTCAATTTTTGGTCTTTGTAACTTGAAAAAGAGGGTAGCATGGATAGATTATGGTTTAAAAGTATTGAAAATTTGTTGTAAAATTTTAAGCATATATCATAGCAACTATTAACAATAGGATCTAGATTGTAACGGGAATATATTAGAAAGCAGCAAAAAAAAATCATTGGGATTTATCATAACAGAAAATTAACAATGTTTCAAGGAGCAATAATAGTAAATTGTAAAATTCTTGCAAAATTGTGGTATATGGTACATGTATACCCAGATCCAGTGGATTATGTAAAACAAATTCAGAAAAATATTTTCAAATATTTGTGGAACAGCAACTGTGAACCTGTTGCAAGGAAAAGTATGTTATTGTAAAAATTAAGAGGTGACTGTGGAATTATTGATATACAGTGTAAAGCGAGGTCAATCTTATTTAGCATATATCTAAAATGTTTACAAGATCGTTGTTCTAGTTACAAAATAATTATTTATTATTGTAAAGTCAGAGCAACTTACCTTATAGAAAGTGAATGTCAACATCAGGATTGCACTATTTTTACACCAAGTTTTTATGAAAGTATGATAAATATAATACGAAATGTTAATAAGATGACCTTTTATTCACAGATAAGAATGAAAGTGGTATATGGACATTTAATGAAAAAACAGTGAATATATTCCAAACATTGAAAAAAAAATGTATCCACTATTCACCTGAAAACTAATCTGGGAACTCGTAAATAATAAGTATATAGAAAATAAAAGTAGAGAAATTTTGTTTAAGTATGTTCATGAAATTTTGAACACAAATGATAGGCTAGCTATGAAAAAAATAAAAGATGTTGAGGAATGCGGATGTTGATACATGGAAACTAGTATGCATTTGGTATAATTCTGTGCTTTGGTTAAGAATTTGTTTTCCTAGGTATTCGAATTTCTTAGAAAATTTTGTAAATGGAAAACTAATAACAGGATAAGGATTATAAAACTAGATTTCGAAGCTAACTCAAAAAGAGATGAAAATACTGCAATGGTAATAGTAAGGGATATCATTTCAAGTATCTGGATGGCAAGACAATTGGGAATAAGTGCCGACCAGAAAATTATAAAGTGTATAAAGAATAAACTGATGAATATATTTAATGTAAATATTATTGGATATCAGAATCATGTTAAAAATATTCTCACAGATTAATGTTTCTAACTTAAAAAACATATTTAGAAAGATATTAATATTTAATTATTTTTTTTTCATATTAAAATAGATATTATAATGTACATGACAAAACGTAAAATGTAACTTGTAAAATATTTCTTAATGAAAAAAGAAAAAAAAACTTGCAAGAACAAGTGATGAAGTAAAACACACACAAAACGAACATTCCTGGTGGGAGAGTATAGCTCTAATAAATGCCGAGGACGAACCAAATCCAGGGTATTAAAATCAAACAAAAGTAAATTTCACACAGATAAGTTAAAAAACCATATAGAAGGAATAATCGTGAAAACTCGTCCCTCGGAAGCTGGTAAGAGAAATCACTTCCTTGTAATCCACAAGGTATTATGTTTGCACAAAGAAGCTAAAAAAAAAGAGAGTTATTGGGTCTACCCTAATCTTTTACCTCCCGCTGTGCTTCATTTTATCACTACCCCCTCCAATCTTTCTAGAATCTTAATTCCACCTCCCACTTATCCTATTCCCCCACACTGTAGCTGTGCTTGTATGTGTAGTATTCATAGCCATAGCAGTTGCAGTTTAGAATAGTTATTTTGAATGTATTAACCTAAAGGACAACGTTGACAAAGGACACGGGTGTTTCTCGAATATTTGTGGTTTATTTTTCGTTGAATATTGCTTGATATGAACTGGAATTGTGAAATGTGATTTAATTTGAAATGTAATATGCTGATATTTTCAATGTGAATATGGTGAAAAGGATCATGAACATTCCTGTGATAAATACTACAATCATTTCCTCTCTGAATAACTATGTAACAGCATAGTATGTAGAAAGAACTTAATATATGAAATAAAGAAATTATTAGAGATATTTTTTTTGTCAAAATTAACCAGGTATAGGGATTTACGTCATTATCTCATCTTTTGCATGTACTGTCTTTTTAGAAAAACAGTATCATCAGAAACATTGAAATATCCCTCAAAAACTGAAGGCTTAGATATCTCACGTGTTGACATCGGAAAGGGTTGACAGCTCTGCAATTAATATACTCATATAACAGAATTTAAAAATATTCCCATTACAATTGTTAATAATTCAATATAAATCTGCATAGTATAAAACATAATAAAGGCTGCATGTTTCCTCAAAGTAAGGAAACCTCAACCCATCAGATCTAACAGGTTTTTCGTTGTCCCACCAACACTGCCAATCAGGGATGAGTATGTCTTTGCATAGTCTGAGAACAAATCCAATGGAAAATTTTAATAATGCAACCCGACAAAAGCACAAAAAAGGACATTAAAATACTTAAAACAGAAAAATAGAAAGGATATGATGTACAACTGCCAAATGTGGTATGATCAGTACTTGGTTCTACTACTGGGACTGGGCTTATGAGGGTCAGTTACTAGTACATTTTTACAGGAAATGAAACAAAATAACGCTGTTCCTGGTGTAGAACACCGGAGAGGGGTTCACTCTTGGCTAAAGTTCTGAGTGGTTAAGCAGGGGGTTTAGCCTGCGCCCGGGGTCCGAGATATTGTTCTCAATATGCCCTTTGAAGGACATCATGAACCAATTAAATTTTGTGAAGTCGTCTCCAAAGCGCTCAAGTTTAGTATGTTGTAATAGCGATGTCTGTGCCAACTCATTGTTGCTTGCAAGACTGCATTCAGGTCCGTTAAGCACTTGCGAGTTGCTGTCCAAGGAGTTATGACAGTGTTCAAACGTGGCATATTATGGTGCGAAAGAATTTAATGTTGGATCCAATGGCCATAAGAGGACTTCCACGGGTGTAGAATGGATTTTCTGGTCCTCTTGTGAGGTGCAGAGGGTGCATTCTCTGCATAGCACTTTGGTCATTCTAGTATTGGTGGGTGACACTTAGCCTCCATTGCTTAATCCTCGACTCCTGTTCATGTTCCATGGCCTTTACACTGGGTACTCTTATGCTTCTGGCATGTGAAGACACTTCAAAACCACATTGCAACCTTATTTCCTCTGATATAATTTCATATTCGAGTTGCTGTCTCTGAACCTCGACCTCGAACTCCAGCAATGCAGCTTCTGCTAGCCCTCTAGTGGCCTGACCCTCGGAATCTCTCTTAACAGCGAGTTAATCAGCTTCAGCATTTTTCCTGACTGCATGATCTTCCACTTCTAAACGTGCCTTCAGTTGATCCTTGGCTTAATTAGCTTGTGCTTCTAACAAATTTCTCCCTTGTGTGGCTCTTGGATGGCAGTCTTGATTTTAATGATCATTCTGACGTGATGACAATGTTCTCAGCTTGCAGTCATTGTCCGAAAAACATTCACTTCTTGACGTAAGATCGTGTAAAACCTACTCTTGTGGAGAAACTCTAAAATTTTAAACACCGTAGGGGGGTTCACTCTCTATGCTAAATTTCCAAGTTATTGGCGCGTAGGTCTTAAAACTCACGTCTTTTATAATTACTTATATTGAAAAGTATAGCTTGTATATTGGACAAAGTTTTAGCTGCAAACAAAAATACAGCTCATCAATGAAGAGAATACAACAGTGGTACAGGACTACATTAGTCAGAATAGGGTTCATTAACAAAAAAAGTCAATAAAGGAAAAACAGCAATGGTACACTATTGCATTGATCACAATAGAGTTCATTACAATAAATAACAGACTTACATCTCTTTCCAATGCCAATTTTATTTAATGTTCAGTTCAAGAGAACATACACAGATGGTGCCGTTAATTGCCTGTAAGTGAATAGTTTTCGAGCCAAATGTGTGATTGTTCCTTCATACATGTAAAAAAAACTACTAGATCACCGCGTCAGTCAACATAGTAATTCAAGCACAGAGATGCTCAAACCAGGGTTGACAATTGTGCCCTGTCACGGTCCAAGGCCGTGAAGTCACTCAGTCTGGTGGGAGATGCCCCTTGGATCCGACCCATCATGGAGCTAGAACATCGCTATGCCCAGGTAAGGTTATGTACTTGGCACTTTGAGTGAGTCCCAGAGATCGTAATGAGGGAAACTAAATTGATCTTTATAGCTTAACCAAGAACAAAATATTCTCTTTGAAATACGTTATGGCATATCTTATACCTGGTATCTGACAAGTTAGAAAGTCACAAACTAGACAGCACAAATCTTTTCCGTGTGGTGAATATTATCCGTTATGGGGTAATAGTTGCAGGTCAGCCTGTTTTGGACAAAGACAGTCTCTTGCCTCGCCTCGGTATCCTACTGCTGTTTTTCATGCGGAATGTTTTATTTTTCTGCCCAATCTTTGGCACTGGAAGGGTTTACCGCTGAATAGGGAGATGTATCAACTTTGCTACCATGGTCTTCCAAAATCTTACCAATCAGATGTCGAGCTGAAAGTTCTTCTTGAAACATTGGCTTTTCATTCAATGATTTTTAGTCTTATTTGCATAGTGATCGTGCATTGCAAGTGTGTAGGTCTATAATGTAGCAAAGGATATTGAAGTACCACAGTATTACCCTCATAGTAGTCTTGTAACAATGGGTCATCATATCATAAAAAAACTTTGAAATATAGCCTGTCTTCTAGATGTTTTCTTTCATGATTTAAGGATAGGGACCCTCTCCCTTCTTATGTTACCTACCATTGCTTAGGACTGTCTTCATAGGGACCAACCGAAAAAAGTATTGTGATGACACGATTATCCCTCAATTTCATGGCAAGAAGCCCATCTGCTGTGTAGGCTTCTTGTTTCCCTTTAAACCTAGAACCACATCTCAGGGAGATTTTCTCCAGCGTACATGAAGGGAACACCTGACTCACCCACTAATAGACAAAGGAGACTACTCTCCTTCCCCATAAAATAATTTTTACAAAGACAATGTGACAGGTGGGTGCGCTGTCCGGCTCTCTGCTTGGAATTTCCCACATAGAGGGAAATTTGTTATTTACGGAGATTTCTACCCTGTGTACAGGTTAACATAAAGTACAAATTAAGTTACTCTTTCAATGCTTTTTTTTTTTTTTAATAAACCGGTTTTGAAGTTCAGCATATTTTTTTTCCAAGCAATGGTAAAAATTTCACGGGGAGTTAAGGAGATTTCACCCCTGCAAACCTGGTCAATATATAGTACTAATTAAGTTTATGCATCATTATTCTAATGTATAGGAGTTACTCTTTCAATGATGATGATATACCAAACGTGTTTTAAAGTTAAAATTTTTTATTATCCAAAAAAAGGATAAAAATTTTCCGGCGATGTGTTTAACTTCCGTCAAAAAATTGTTTTTTTTTAGGGTTAAGAGTAACCCTCCTCTCCATCATCTTGACAGATATGAGAGGTACATAACCTACCTAGTAGCCGTTGCAATAACTACATATCTGTATCCAAATTATTACATGATGTATTCTACCTAGCCAAAACCAATAATGTCTTTTTTTTCGGCAAAGATAACAAAATGCTGTGGTTTCTTCAAGGACAGACTCGTCTTTGAGATCTGTAAGATGGCTGGGTAAAGGGATTTTTCCTTGGGTCAGGTGGATCTTAAGTACGATTGCAACCATTAATGTTTGTCTTACACAACAGCTTGTCTCCTCACTTGTCAGACTTGTTTAAATATACTGCCTTCAAATATATTCAAAATAGGTCCCCTATAGGGATAGCATTGAAGACTGGCCGAATCTTCAAAA
>NC_090730.1:53151660-53156660 GCF_036898095.1 Palaemon carinicauda
CTCCTGCGGATTCTTCGCCTTGACAAAAGGCCACCCATTTTCTCCAAGATGACTCATATTGCCTTCTAGTAGATTTGCACTTATATTCCTTGAGTATCAAGTGAACTATGTATCACTGGATATGCATAGTATAGCATAACAATTCAGAAAGGAAAGACAGACACTTGTGTTTCCCTCACAACCCATTGCTGCAGCCTTCCAGATAATAAAATCAAATGGTTAATCTCTTCTAGAGTAACCAATGCAAAGTTTCCAGAGGAAACAGGTGGAGCTCACACCTAAGCAATGATTTTAAAAACCTGGATAACAGACAGGAAAGAACTCACTTTCCTATCTGTAGGGCAACAGCAAAGGACTGTGCAAGAAAACACAAAAGTGTTAGAACACACAGTGCTGTACCAACACCCTTACCATAGTTTTCTTCTTACTGTATATGTTATACTGAAGAATACTAGTACAGTATAGGGGGATACGTGCCGGCGGGCACTTGCCGGCCGGCACACAGCATAACTAGCTATAAAGTATACTACTTAACAGCTATAAGGCGGCAGCACTCTGGTTCAAATGTCGGCCGGCAATGGCTGCCGGCCGGCAACTACACAAGGTAGTACCCAGCTGCCAGCCACACTCTTGGTGACCGGCAGACAAGGGCTGACATAAGCTGGCCGGCGAAGGTACAAGACCGATGCCAGCCGGCAGCAAAAGAACCAGAGGACTACACCTGCCCGGCTGCCGGCCTCATAGGCCGGCAGCCGGGTCGGGTACAGCACTAGAAGAAAAATAGAATGGATGCCGGGATAAGAGTGTACACTACCTCCAAGCCCGGCAATCCGAAAGAGTGCATATAAGGAAGGGGAGAATCTAATTCAGGCTTCCTGACCAATGCCGTCTGGCTCTACAGGCAGGCATGGAAGAGGGACCAAGGGAGGTCCGGGCAGCACTCAAAAATATAAGACCCTTGCCGGCCGGCAGCTCTGCCGGCCGGCAAGGAGCTGAGTCAATTCCACATCCTAACCTATACTAGGTCCAGATGTAGAACGACGTACTGTACTGTAATGGCTAGGCCATTACGGAGATAGAGGGGGAAGGGACAAGAGGGTCCTACCGACCTTGCTTTAGTGACGGATCACCCGTAGCCAAGAAACTTATCTTAGCCTAAGGGAGATCTAAGGGGGAAGGCCAGCAATACTTGCCAGCTCCCAGAGCACCAAAGCAAGGAAGGTGTTGCTACTCCCAGGGAAAGAAACTTATCTTCCCCCGAGAACAGCAACAAGGACTAGTTTGGTAGATCACAAAAGAAGGAATCATATCCACAGAAACCTTCGGTAGTGACCTAAGGAGGCTAAGCCCCCTTTGTCTGTGTCAGGCCAGCGAGGGAGACTCTGCCCCAAGCCAGACAAACACAGACTCAGACTAAAAAACTCTGTTGTTCTGTCCCTCTTTGAACCATACTACAGGAACAGGAAGGTACAGTAACACCCCAGTATAGTTTTATCGAAAATAAATTCGGAAAAAACCACTTAGGGATAAGCCCAAGGCTTAAACAGAGGGAAAGGGATTGCATACCTTCTCCGAAGAAAAGAAAGCAACCGGGGAGTATGATAAAGTATACTAAGGCTCCATAAGCAACTTAGCCTAGGCACCAAGAGAATCGATTACCTAAATCACCGAAACTCACTCGTATACTATCTTGGAAATATTCCACACAATCTTAAATGTATAAAACATAGCCTAAAGCATCAATAAAATTTTTATTACACTCGGAAAAACCAAAATCATGCATGAAGTACTAGGACCAAACGACTAGGCTACATGGCCTAGCGTAGGCCAGAATGGCGAATACTTCGCCAAAATAATACTAAGCACGAAAGGAAATCCTATGTAATGCTAAATAGCTAAAATTTATTAAAGCAAAACAACCAGGAATGTCGCTCTGACTAACTAAACTTATACCTAGCGAGCGATAGCGTCCAGGACGCCTCTGGTAGGCTACGGCTCTTGTATCAAAGATTAATCCTATTAATCACTCAAAATTTACCAAGAGCCTACATTTATACATAAAAGACATTATACTCAACTTATCAGAGGCCGACAAAGAAGGAGAAGCCATGAAAAGTAGAATAAATCCAAGATTTGCGAGAAACACAGGAAAAAACACCGAGTTGTTAAGCTACGCAAAAAAGGAATACAGATGGCGCCAGGATTGGCGCCAGGATTGGCGCCAGGCACGCATACGAATCGGAGGATAGGGAAGCCTTGGGAGCGGCTCCCCTTTTTCTTTCCCGAATTCGTTTCTTGCCAATCCCTCCTACGAGACGAAATCTCTGTCCAGGATGCAGATTGCCATGTGGCGTGTCAAGAATACGTCCTCTGATATGTCGCGATATCCCTTTCACGAGGGATACTCGCTCCAGGAGTTAGAATTCTGGTACCTTAAGGTAAATTCTCTGGGAATATCGCTGTAGTTGTAATATACCCTAGGAAGCTACCCTATAGGAACTTCCATCAGGACGACATGGCTTGAGCCCCCCCCCCAAAAAAAAAAAAAAAAAAAATATATATATATATATATATATATATATATATATATATATATATATATATATATATATATATACATATATATATATATATATATATATATATATATATATATATATATATATATATATATATATATATATATATATATATATATATATATATAATTTTGTAATGGGATTATGAACTAAATCATTAAAATAGAAAATAAATTGGCATTCTTCAATCGGAGTTCTAAATACTACTATGTGGAGCCTTATACCTGACATAGGTCCACGGTCATTAGTATGCATGGCATTATTTTTAATTTTTATTCATGTATGTAGAAAAGATCCTTTTTGTAATAACAACAAATAAGTCCTCTTTATTTGTTTTCTTTTATGGCCACTCTGTTAATGGGAATATGAACTAAATAATTTATACTATAAAATTTTGGAATTCCTCAATCTGAGTAAAAAAAACTACTCTTTAAAGCCTTATAACTATGCTAGGTCTGCGGCTGTAATAAGTAATGCATGTTTGTATCGTGAAAATTTAGTCATGGGTGTGGAAAAGATCCTTTTGTAGTAACAACATATAAGTCCTCATTTATACTCTATTGAGAATTTTAGCCAGAGAGAGAGAGAGAGAGAGAGAGAGAGAGAGAGAGAGAGAGAGAGAGAGAGAGAGAGAGAGAGAGAGAGAATTGTTCATTTATTTTATCATTTTAGTTCATGATAGAGGATATAATCTTCTAAATACTTTATATCAATTCTCAGTCACTTAATCTCCGTCATTAAAAAAATAAATCAACTGTTTGCTGAAGCGGGCTCTACTTGAGAATCACCAGTATCCAATTTATGTGCAACTTCAATAAACAAACCCTGGAATCCTCTCATTGTGCGAGTTATACCCCAATCCTCTCGGAATAGTTGCGATCAATACGCTAATAATCTCTTCAATAAAACCTCCACCTGCACTATTGTTAATGGTCCAGATGGATGAACTAACTATGTCCTGCTATTTTATAGGATATCTATTTCATTCGACCATTTATTTCTAATAAAAAAGCAATTTATTTAGTGATTTGTCAATTTATTGAGATCTATTTACCTTCGCTATAATTTGTCTGTTATTTTTCAGTGATTTCATTTTAGGGCGGTGTTTCCTTTTAGTTTGATTTATATGCGCGCACAGTGAATTATATTTACGTAAAATAGTACTGAAAACTTTTCTTCAAAGACAATATGATGAAAAAGTTAGCTGAATTTAATTTTGGAATGTGTATTGCACTATGAGTATCCGGCAGTATACCTACTGTATATTTTGCTTGACCTTTATTTTCATCGTTTAAAATTATCTGAATTTTAGATATTCTTTTTTTTTAACATTTAATAAAATCTATGTATTTCAAACATGCATGATCCAGATTAATAAATTACAACAATTGTTAGTGGCATGGCCTACCTTCAGTATTATTTTTAAGAAAATAATAATAATAATAATAATAATAATAATAATAATAATAATAATAATAATAATAATAATAATAATAATAATAATAATAATAATAATAATAATAATAATAACGGAACTGATGATTATATGAGAAAACCTTGTGAATATGGATAAAAATAAGTACGTATTTCCAGACGTGGACAAATTAAGAAGGAAAACAATGCAAAATATACATGAATTCAACAATAATCACTTGGTGATAAAGTGAGTAAATATGTTTGGGTTTCATTTCCTCACCATGTAAATATCTAGTACAAAAATTTCTAAAAGGAGATAATTGATTTAAGACTTCAGAAAAATTATTGTGGGTCTCATATGATAGCATGGGGCCCTTTCATTGACTTCCATTTTTTTTTTTTTTTTTTCAAAGATTGAAGTTGTCTATTCAATGTTGGAGTAGGGAAAGAATGAGCAATATATTTTGAAACTTCAAGGATCTCAGTAACCAATGGGTCTTTGGAGGATTAGAAGTTATTTTTTTTTTCTATTTCACTTATCAAGGTATAATTATCGTAAATTATGGAGCTCAGTGTTATGAAAAATGGACCGTTATTGTCCTCACAAAAAAGAAAAAAAATATATAATAGATGTAGATGATCAAATTCCCCCTTAATGAATTCAATGATCACTGCAATGAGAATACAATATCATCATAAAATTACACTATTATATTTAGTTGTTTCTCTGCTTTTACACTTTTGTATGAGTTTTATATCATTATTTTTGGGGTAAAAAAAATTAAATAAATAAATTTCAGTTGTTTCGTGCAAGAAAAAGAAAGGTAATTTTATTGTCAAGACCAAGGATAGTAACCTTATATGAAATGTCATAACTTATAACAATAAATATATAGAAATGAAATTTTAGGGGATTATATATATATATATATATATATATATATATATATATATATATATATATATATATATATATATATATATATATATATATATGTATATATA
>NC_090730.1:53161660-53166660 GCF_036898095.1 Palaemon carinicauda
AAAGCATGGTCTTACAAGAGTTACACCCCTCTGGTTAGCATGTTGTGCTTTTTGATTTTGATGGGTTCTCGCAATTTACGCAATAGTGAAGCATATTAAGTCCTAGTAATTGTGGTACCTTTTGGCCAGAGAAACCGACATTACTACTGGATGCTGGTTCAAAAAGACGGTAAATATGACTTTTCATGCAGAAGTTTGTACTCTTGCCTTCTTTGGGAATGTTGAGTCAAAGTGCTTCCACAGCATAGAATGGACTTTAGTCTCAAGATCATAATGATGGACCCATGTTTCATTTTGTGTCAAAAGTATGTCAAGAACGGCTTCCTGGATTTGTTGACACAAGTCCCAAAGAGCCTTTGAGCAATCCAATCGTTCCTGCCTATGAAAAAGAGTAAGGAACCTGCGAATCCATCGTGTAGATACCTTATGCATATGCATATGATCATGAATATTTTTTTCCACACACCTTACACTTATCTTCGCAAACAATTACAAGGTGGTCTTCCAAAATGGCAGCCTCTACTTGATGGATAGTCTCTTCATCAATGACAGATTGAGACCACCCAGGATCGGACACAGTTTTGATCCATGTTAGGCCACAATTGAACAGCCGATGTCAGTGTTTTATAACATAATATGATAGGGCAGCATCTCCATAATTTTTCTTCACTTCATCAAAAGTCTGTTTCGATGTCTGACTTTTCAAATACAAAATACCTAATCACTTCTCAGTGTTCAACTGGGTAAATTTTACTTCAATCTAACACCTGAAAGAAAGGGAGCAATGCGAATTTAGTGCAGCAAATTTTATTGCGAACTTTGCAATAAGTTACCAACACAAGTGAAATTTCAGTCAGATATGATATTCGTAAGTGAGACAGGGGAAATCTTTAATGAACACCCCTCCAGTGGTCAGAGGGAAACAGAATAGAAAACGCTAATTTCCTTCATCTTGTCGATAAATGATTTGATGTTATCAATCTGTTTTTCAATATTTCGTTACGAAGTTTCACGAACCACTTTTGGAATAAATTATGAGGAGCAGAAAACAATTCTACAGAAACTAGTTGATACCATGTGAACAATGAGTTTTACAAACAAAAAATCTAAATGACTGTATGTAGTGGAAAAACAGTAATTTTGTCATGTACGTCACTTAAAGATCTTTATGATATGCGTAATAAAATATATGTTGTAAAATTCATAATCACAATGTAATTAAATCATATTTATTAGAGCACTTTTCTGGTTGCATGCGCCAAATGAATGGCCCACATGCCAATCTAAATTCGGTAAGTTTTAAGTTTTGCATAAAAAAGTATTTGTTGAGAAAATCAATTACGCCGTTAAGTGAAAAAGCACAAACTGACTGATAAGAACAAAAATTTTAAGTATTAAATGACATTTGTCATTTGCTAATACAAAACAGAACACAGCAAAAATTGTGAGTAGAAATGTACTTGACTGCCAATCCGTTTGACTAGCATTTTGTTCATAAACTTCATCAATTACTTTGAAATATGAAATAAGGTTATAATGGATATGGGGAATATCAGAATCTGAATGAGTAAGTTAGTCTGACTTGAAAAGTCTATTCCTGACTTTCTTGTTACATTGCTGAAAAACGTACATTGACAGGAATTTTTTCTTATAACAATGTCCCAATTTAGGCTATTGCATCAAAATGTAATGAATCAAAAGGTTCTTAGCTGAGCACTACCAACGGAGGCGGGTTATATGCATTTTCTTTTCTGATGCTTTTATGTCTTACATGTCTATTGTGAAAAATATTTATTGCAGCTCACTGGTATACATTGCATCAAATCAATAGTTTATGAATTTGAATTGTCAAAGTTTGATATTCCAAGATATATGGTAAGTTTCTTTGCTAGAATTTCGTTGCCTTTCAGAAAGAAATACATAGATAGAAATACTCTAATTAATAAAAAGTAAAAAACTTGTAGTTAAAGCATAAAAAGATAAATATATTAATAATGGAATGATATGAAGAAGTTATTGGTCCTGGTTTTGGTAAATGACTCCTTAAGCTAATACATAAGATGAGAATGGTCTTATTTTTATCCATATTACCGGATAGATTCATGTTTTCTTGTCTTTTATGACTCATGGCCCCTGTAAGTTAACTAAGCATTGAAGTGAAAGTTGAGGAAAAAATTAAACTGAGATTAATTTTAATAAATGAAATGGAGTAAAATACTACCGATATGGGGCAAAGTTATTTTTGGTGTAGAGGGACTAACTGGCCGGGAAAGGTCTTGTTTTGGTTGCCACGTTAGCAGACCCGTTCTTCTCTGCATACTGGTTGAAATGTAGAAGAATAGATTAGAAGAAAGCTCAATAAATTATTATGAAAACTTTACATGTGCTAGGAAGATAGTAATTAAACATTTAGGAAAGATAGTGGGTTAACAGGGAGTCCAAATTAACGATTGTCATTCCATGTCGGTGAATGAACAGGCCGGGAAAAGTTTATGGAAATCCACTGCTCCACGTTGGCATGGGGCAATGGTTTATATCTTAACTCTTGTTAGGAAAAATTATTCAATTAGCAAATAAGTTACATATTTATTCCCAAAATAGTATGAACACTACATCAAAAACAGAAAGAGATTTCACGATTCCCTCTGTATCCACCAGTATAGAAACACATCCTCCATCGAAGCTGCCAAGAATTGTACTAAGATAACTGAAATTACGAAATTAATATCATAAAGAAGATAACTGTCCTCTTAATGATAACGAGCCTTTCCTTGTTCATATCATAGAAACAATTGATAAATAGCGCGGCGGTTACCTCCTCAATTGTCTAAAATTGGACAGGTTAACGGGAAACAACTTCGAGAGAAACAGCTGTTACTGGATGAGCTAAGAATGGTAATGAGATTAGTAGGTAAAGATAGAAAAATCATTCTGAAATATATGACTGAGCAAAGCGGCTTTTATGACAATTATTTTTTTTTTATGTGGGTTATTCATAATAAAAACTACAGAAATATGTTAGTTCCACTGAATGTGGTATTTGAAGTGATAAAAACAGTAACACAGATCCATTCTGTTACTAACACATATTGTTCTTTGTTATCTTGATCAACTTGAAGGTATATATTACAACTGCGAGTTTTCATAGTAACAAAACTATGTTTTCCATTTTCTTAGTAAAACTGGGTCTAAGAAAGAAAATTTTCTTTTCAAACAGTTATTGTTTATTAATTAGTTTGATCTTTATTTTAATTTCGAAAAGTACAATATAGTTATCATCAAAAATTTATTGGATAATATATTTTTCCCTCCTTTAGTTTATGTGCATATTGTGTTCTATCTAAACCTTATAGAACACTTGTAAATATCCTTATAAACACACACCCACAAACACAAACACAGACACGAATACGGACGCACAAAGACACACACACACGCATATATATATATATATATATATATATATATATATATATATATATATATATATATATATATATATATATATATACTAGTGTACGTAACCCTAAAAAAACATAGATACATATTTTAATAGATATGCATGCGCAAACATACACCTCTCTCACTAGGGTATGACCTCTCTTTCTCTCCCAACCCGAATGATGGGAAGAGCTACGCATAACCACAAAGGAAAATTAATATAATCATATATATATATATATATATATATATATATATATATATATATATATATATATATATATATATATATATATATGTATATATATATATATATATATATATATATATATATATATATATATATATATATATATATATATATATATATATATATATATATATATATATTCAAAATTATTTTCTTTAATAAAGGCTAGGCTATAACCCTATTTGGAGAAGCTATAAACTCAATGGGTCCAACAAGGAAAAATAGCTCTTTGAGGAAATGAAACAAGGATATAAATAAGCTACACGAGAAGTAATGAGTATTAGATTAAAATATCTTAGGAACAGTAACAACATTAAATCAGATCTTTCATATGTAAACTATAAAATCTTCAAAAAAAGAGAGGAAGACATAAAAGATAGAAAAGCCTGCCCAAGTGTACCTACAAGCAAGAGGTCTCTAATCCGATACAGTGAAAAGGCCATGGTACAAATAATATGGCACTACCTAAGACTAGGAAAAAATGGTTTGATTTTGGAGTGTCATTTTTCCTTAAAGAGCTCCTTACCATAGGTAAAGAGTCTCTTTTACCCTTACCAAGAGGAAAGTGGCCATTGAATAATTACAAACAGTAGTTGATTTCATAAGCAAAGAAGAATTGTTTTATAATTTCAGTTTTTTTAAGTTTATGAAGACAGAGAAGAATATAAACAAATAGGCCTGACTATTTGGTGTATTTGTAGGCAAAGACAAAATATGCAATGACCAAGGAGAGGTACCCACTCTAGTGCTTTTTGGCAAGTTAAAGGATCCAATAACTCTTTGGCGGTAGTATCTCAATGAGTGTCTGGTGCCCTAGCCAACTCTCTCTCTCTCTCTCTCTCTCTCCTCTCTCTCTCCTCTCTCTCTCTCTCTCTCTCTCTCTCTCTCTCTCTCTCTCTCTCTCTCTCTCACTTTATATATATATATATATATATATATATATATATATATATATATATATATATATATATATATATATATATATATGTATATATATATATGTATATATATATATATATATATATATATATTATATATATATATATATATATATATATATATATATATATATATATATATATATACATATATATATATATATATATATATATATATATATATGTATATATATATATATATATATATATATATATATATATATATATATATATATATTTTTATATATATATATATATATATATATATATATATATATATATATATATATATATATATATATATATATAATTATATACATGATACTGGCTGAAAATGTATTGACACTAGAACTACTGACAAAATTATTTTG
>NC_090730.1:53174160-53179160 GCF_036898095.1 Palaemon carinicauda
AAGCACGGCGTGTATATCAAAGGAAAATTCTATAAGTCTTTTAATACCTTAAAATCAGTTTTGGATAAAAAGGAGTTGACAAGTGTAACCGTAACGTACGTTGAAGAACCAATAACTTGTCTCACTAATAAAGAAATAATATACGCGACCCAACAGAATTCTCGTTCACTCGTAATATCATCTTGCACGCAATCTATCGAGCCAAACGTACCTTCAAATTAAATAGTGCAAGTAAAGAAAACATTACCGTGATCTGAAATATTAATCCTTTCCGACACTTTGAAAACTAACGGATTGTCTGTCACACAAGCTATTTATACAGTACGCTCACATCAACAATGTAATATTAAAGTCTGTAATCATTTAAATACCACATTAGTAATTCACAAAAATCAACATATCTTGATGTAGAAGTTTATAAACATCGTATTCTTACCGTTGCTGAAATCAATCATGCTCAATCAGTTGCGGATGAATCCCTTTTGCAATCTACTAAAATTAAATCAGTAAAGACATTCAAGACGAAGAAATTCAGTTGAAAATTTTTGGACTTTTAACTGAATATCATGATGTTTTTTCCTCTACGGATGGATCCTTAGGAAAAACTGATGTGATCGAGCATGAAATAAGGTTAAAGGACAAGCAGAAAATTATCTATGTACCCTTGTACAGATTCCCTATGAAATTCCAGAATGAAATAAATGATGAAGTAGGTAAAATGCTAGAAGAAGGAGTCATTAGGAAATCGAACAGCCCTTATAATTTTCCATTAATAATTTTACCGAAAAAAGATCGAACATGGCGTATCTGCATAGACTTCCGTCGTCTGAACGAGGAGAAGATCCCTGATCGTTTCCCAGTGCCATGTACTGACGATATTTTTTCTTTGTTAGGTCAGAATAAATATTTTACTAGTTTGGACTTACTTAAAGGTTTTCACCAGATATCATTAGAAGAAGATAGTATCCTATACACAGCCTTCAGCACAGCCAGGGGACATTATGAATTTTTACGGATGCCTTTTGGTTTACGTTGTGCTCCCATAACATTTACAAGAATGATTAACATAGTGTTTAGAGACTTGCTAGGGGATATATTGCATGCCTATATGGACGACCTTGTAATCTTTTTCAACTCCTTAGAAGAACATCTACGTAAATTAGAACTAGTTCTACTGAAACTAAGATAACCTAACTTAAGGGTAAAGATTAGTAAGTGTACATTTTTCAAAACAGAGTTGATATATTTAGGTTTTATGCTGTCAAGCCAAGGTCCTAAAGTAGTCCATGATAAGGTGTCGGCTATCCGTAACATTCTCATACCTACTAATTTCAAGGGAATACAGCAATTTCTGGGTTGTAGTAGATATTACAGGCGTTTTATACACAATTATTCAATAATAGTCGCTCCTTTAACTGATCTTACGAAGAAGGGCGTAGATTTCATATGGTCTGAGCCGCATCAATAGGCGTTTAATACCTTGAAAGATGAACTGTGTAGTTCTCCTATCCTAAAAATTTCCTGACTTCGGTAAGGAATTCTTCATTGCAACAGATGCCTTAGACTTAGGAGTAGGTGGGGTATTGCTTCAGCAATATGATAAACAATTTTTCCCGATAGCTTTTTATTCATGAAAACTGAGAACTTCCGAAAGTAAGTATGCAGTAATAGACAAGGAAGGGCTAGCTATTGTTAATTCACTAGTGCATTTCAAGTTCATAATATACGGTTATCCCGTTAAGGTTCTTACTGACCATAAACCACTCACCGAGTTCTTTGAAGGCTTCAACCACAGCCCTAAACGAGCTCGGTGGCATTTGATCATTCAAGATTTTGGCGCAAGAATCGGGTATTTACCTGGGAAAGCAAATATCATTGCGGATGCATTATCATGCAACCCCGTGTCATCTTGTACGGAGCCTTTAGCTGAATTAATAGATATATCAACACCCATGCCTATTGTTAAAACGATATCTGAACAAGAAGATTTGGGCTGGAGTGTTGAATTATTACAGACTGAGCAAAGAAAAGATCAGATATTAGAAACAATTACAAATGCTTTGAAAGGCAATCATAAGGTAAAGGGATATATAAAGTATAAGCAGCAGAATTATATAATCAAAGATAATATTCTGTGTAGGACTGTGACAAGGAAAACCCGCAATACCAATCACATTTACTTCCACTGTCCTAAATTGGTTGCATCCAAATCCATTGCATGGACACCCGGGGTTCTCATTAATGTCACAGAAAGCCAAATCATTGTTTTATTGGTATACGATACTTACAGTTATAAAAAAACACACATAGCTAATTGTCGCACATGTCAGGAAAACAAAGGGCCTACGAAAACACCTGTCAGCTTAGGGGCTTATCCCGTGCCCAATCAACCCTTTGAAAGAATATATTTAGATTTTTTAACAGGATTTTACGAGTCAGGCAGAGGAAATAAGCACCTCTTAGTAATTGTAGATGCTTTAACTCGATATATATAACTAATAGCGCTTAAAACTAAAACAGCGATTGAATGTGCTTGGAAGTTTAACGAGTGTTACATTTGTAAACATGGAATTCCTCACATGATAATCTCAGACTCGGGTGGAGAATTTAATAATCACTTTCTTACCTCATTCTGTGAATTCTTTAGCATAAAGAAAATAAATACCATGATATAACACCCAGAGTCGAATGGGCTAGTGGAAAGAGCAAATAGGAAGGTTTTGAATATTTTAAGAGCAACACTAGGGGGATCACACCCCAACTGAGATATTGCAATACCTGCAGTACTGAGTACTCTGAATCATTCATATCATATATCAATTAAAATGTCACCGCACGAAGCATTGTATGGTACCCCAGTTAGAACGCCTTTCCATGTATTAACGACTACGACTAATCTATCAAATCCTTTAAAAGAATGTATAAATGCAAGCAAAAGTCGTTTTGATATCCTTCGAAAGAATTTAGAAGAATCACAAATCATAATGAAAAGGAATCATGATAAAATAGCGAAGCCAACTAAAACATATACCGTGGGTGATAACGTGTATATTCAGATCAATGTGCGCAAAGGACTCAATTATAAACTAACACCTAAGTTTGAAGGCCCATTTACCATTTTGAAAACATTAACGGCCAATATGTTTAGAGTTCAAAACGTATCCCAACCCACTGATGAGAGAATGGTACCATTGGCTCACATAAGAAATTAAAATATGAAGGAAAGAAGTGAGAGGAAGATTTTTATTTGTATGTTAAAAGTTTTCTTCTTAATACAGGAGTAATTACATATATTTTTCTCGTTACAGGTTTCCAAGATGTATTTTTTGTTGTTGGGAGTGATATTGTTCGCTCTGACATTTTTCTCGTGTGGGATGAGCTCTATAATTAAAAGTATAGATTTTCAATATGGAACTATAGTTGAAAGACAAGAAGACGTTTTTATTACATCAAGTAACGTAGTTGTAGAAGTGCGAATGCAAGCAATTTTTCTCCCAGAGAATGACGTCACTAGCTTAAAAAGCGCCATTTTAAGGTTGTCTGTCTCATTAGATGAGTTGCATTGAAGACATTTTCATTTGAATACAGAGAGTTCGCTTGTATCGACACTAAAAGTTGCAGAGATGCTATCTGATGACTTGCAAAATAAGACTTACGAGACAGAATCTTTGGCTCGTGACCTTTTGATGTGGACTGTAGGACACGAAAATATTGAGAAACGTAACCCGTTTATTTTTGCTGCACTAAACATCTTTGGGTCTATTGCAAGTTTAGGTTTAGGAATTTCCAATCGTCTAAAGATTAGTAATCAAAATAAGAAAATTGAGTTCTTGACTCATGAAGATGAATTGATTATGTCATAACTAAGGAATCAGTTAGCTTCAATCAATTAGTTTATGAGTTTAGTAAATGAACATTCAAGTACTATCAATCAGATTAGGGAAGTACAGGATTTGTTGGCAATGTTAACGTGTTATGATTCAAAAGTAGATGATATACATAACAGAACTGCACATTTCCTTGAGAAATCAAAAGATTATGTGGAAGCTATCACGTTAGCGACTAAAGGTGTACTCTCACCCTATTTGTTGCCAATGAAATACTCGAAGTTAATTGTGGAGAACGGACAGGAAAAACTAGGCTCTATTCCTTTGTTAGACGCACGTAGGTTAGAATTTTTTTACAGCCTAATTACAGTAAGCGTTGAAAATAACAGGATTATGATTACAATTCCATTTGATTTTTCTGATGCCTGGCAATCTTACAGGATATCACCATTTCTGACTTTCATGACAAATCACTTAAATCCAGTAATATCCAGTTTAACAGGACACGTATTGATTTCCCCAGACAAGGAAACATATACTGTACGGTCATTAAAGAGTTAAATCAATTAACTCACTGTTCAGACACAATGGATAGAAAAATATGTACAGCTGACTCATTTGAATTCCATAAAAACTTAATGGATTCATGCGAGTTAGGTATAGTGCTAGACGGTGCTCTCTCCCATACAAGTGAAAATTGTCTGGATAAGCTTTATCCCTTTGACAATAATGAGTTCAATTGCAGACTGAACAACGGCTCGTGGATACGATACGACAAAGCCGGCTTCAATGTATCATGCCCGAACGGATCCACGTCCTATTCCAAATCTTCGTTGCAGCATATGGTTGTATCGGGATATCCCCTAATTCCATGATGAAGGGTATCAAGAACATCATCAGAGAACGAGCCTACTTCGCGAACTTCACGTGGTCAACAACGGTTCCATCATTACCTCTCCCATACAACAAACAGCTATACAAGCAGTTGATGATATTGACCGAGATGGACCACCCGTCACCGACTTATAAAGAATTTCTTCACCCCATACTACTAGCAGGAACAGTTGTGACGGTGATGATATTTATCGCCATTAACATCTAGATTTGGCGTAGGTTAAGGAACAATAGTTTGCAGCTCAAACAGAATGTTTTGCCATGTCCAGAGAAAACTCC
>NC_090730.1:53186660-53196660 GCF_036898095.1 Palaemon carinicauda
TATATATATATATATATATATATATATATATATATATATATATATATATATATATATATATATATATATATATATATATGTGTGCGTGTGTGTGTAAATTATATATATATATATATATATATATATATATATATATATATATATATATATATATATATATATATATATATATATATATGTATATACATGAATATATATATATATATATATATATATATATATATATATATATATATATATATATTTATACATTTACATATACATACTATATATATATATATATATATATATATATATATATATATATATATATATATATATATGTATATATATATATATATATATATTTATATATATATATATATATATATATATATATATATATATATATATATATATATATATATATATATATATATATATACATATATATATATAAATATATATATATATATATATATATATATATATATATATATAAATATATATATATATATATATATATATATATATATATATATATATTTATATATACTTATATTTACATATACATACTATGAATATATATATATATATATATATATATATATATATATATATATATATATATATATACTTATATTTACATATACATACTATGAATATATATATATATATATATATATATATATATATATATATATATATATATATATATATATATATATATATATATATACATACACACACAATTCACCAAATCAACAATAATAAAAAACGCGACATTCGTAAACGATATCAGAACTAAATTGAGAAATCAAAGGAAGAAAGTAAATTAATGAAGAGAAGATTCGAAGCAAGTTGACAACAGATGTTTCTTGGAAAGGAGGGAAATGGAAATAATATCCACACTACAGATGGAGTGCTAAATATTGCCTAGTGTTTCCATACAATGCTATTCAATAGTGCTATAAGAAATGACTTTGGCAATAACAGGAATAAAACAGACGAGCCGGTACAAAACGTAACAGTAGTTAAGCTAAACCATATGTTGAAACAAGGAACGCAAAAGAGCAGGAGAAGCTGGCCTTAAATATGACTCACTAATGAATGAGGGAGTTATTTTTACTAGTAAAACTCGCTTAACTTCACAGAAAATATGTTCTACAATGCTCTATATCCAAAGATTTGAAAAACATTATTTTTATACATATTCATAAGTATGGAGACACAAACTACCCGAAAAATACTCCCAATTAAGTTTACTCAGTAATATACAATTTATGACAAATGAAATTATATTTGGCTGCCTAAAAAGACAGGTAAAACTAAATTAACCAAAAAGAGCAGGTAAGCTTTATAAGTAAGTAACGAACAAATTACCAATTCGCTACAATTAACCAGCTCATGGAAAATCCAAAAATCTAGGACAAACAACTATGTATGGAATGAATATACTATGATATAGTTTTTTTTTATTATTTCAAAACATTAGCAGAAAGAACAGCCCTTTAAAGACAAACACTATATGAATCTTATATCACATCACTCAAAGATATTTCATACACAAGGTACAGCAATACCTTAACTACATAAAGGTAAACATAAAATTCCAATACTGTAAGGAGTTACACAGGAGGACCTCATCTCCCCTATATTATTCACAATGTGTCTTCCTAATGAAGTTTGTATTCCTCGAACAAGTACCTAAAAATTAAGGGCAGGGAGCTTGTTTTGTGAGTAGAGTGTTGTTTAGTAAATATCTGTTGGTATGTTTTCACGCTCACTCTACATTAAAAAATACAAGAGGCTTTTTTCAGTTAATCACTCCGATGATGAAATAACACAAAATTAGTAAGGACCTAATCTTAAAATCTTAATTTAATTTCTTCAGAAGTTGTTATGCATATATATATATATATATATATATATATATATATATATATATATATATATATATATATATATATATATATATATATATATATATATATATATATATATATATATATATATATATATTTATACACACAATATAGTATATATATATATATATATATATATATATATATATATATATATATATATATATATATATATATATATATATATATATATATATATATATATATATATATATATATATTGTGGAGGATTAATTTTTATTTATCTTTATTCTTTTTTTTTTGCCAAATCCACAGAGAGAGAGAGAGAGAGAGAGAGAGAGAGAGAGAGAGAGAGAGAGAGAGAGAGAGATGGGTGGTTAGTGTACCGATTGTTTGTTATGAGAAAGACTGTTTGTATAATTGAGATTGTTTGTTTAAGTTTTAGGTAGGTTACGGCAGTCGTGAATGTCTTGGGTGAATGCCTATTTTGATTTGACTGCAGCAAGAGTCAGTTCTGTTTGAATGATGGATTATCATCATTATTATATTATTCGACCAGCGTTGAAAATAATTGTTTATTTTTTGAGTAAGTACAGTTTTGTTTATATTTGCTTGCCATGATTTTGAGTGATAGGTACAGTTTATTATTTATCTATGAATATAGTGCGATAGTTTAGTTAGCTAGGAGTGTTCGTAAGATTTTTTTTTCTTTTCTTTTTTCCAGGCCATGATTCCTTCTTTGGGAAGTTATCTTTATTATTGTTTGTTGACAACCGGGCTTATAATTAGGAACTGGATACGACTGTTTAGATTTAGTTAAATGTTGATGACCCGGACCGAATGAACTTTAATTGCTGTTATTGATGATGATGATGACGATGATGATTACGACCCCAATTAGGGAGGCAGCTATGATAAATTGGCCACACAGTGTAATGTTTCCCCCAGAGCTCTGATAGTTTGCCGATAAAGACAGTTGGCAGCTTGTGGACGACTCTATTGATGTCCATGAAATATATATATAAACATATTTGGTTGTAGTGCATCTTCGTTTAATGTTTTGGTATTTTTTCCGGGTTTATGTGAATGTGGTATCTGTATTTATTGTGTATGTTAACTTTTTTTTTTGTCTGTATGCTATTTATAGTTTTAAGTACAGTAATAGTTTTGGTTGTGTTTAGTTTTAAGAATATAATGTTAAGGTTATGGTTTTTTTTATTTCTCTTCTGTCCAGAAGTCCAGTTGATAACGTAAGGGGAAAATTTGTATTGAGGAGACATTTATCAGTTAGTGTTTCAAGGGTGTGGGGGTTGTTATTGCGACATCCCGCCACATTATTTTGGCGCCCGAACAGGGACAGCCGAGGTAGGATTGAAGCTGGACTGTTGTACGAAGGGTGGAATTAGGATTATGGTTGATGAAAAATGGAAAAGCAAATAAAGGTATTAAGGGAGGAATTGCGGTTGAGTAAGTAGCGCGAGGAGAAATTGTTGCACTAAAACAAGATTTTAAGAAGGAAGAATGAGGAGATGCCAAAGGAACTGAAAGTGCTAAAGGGAACTGTAGACAGAGTGGAAGAGGATTTTGAGATAAGGATGCGTGAGAATGAGAAACGAATGGGAGCTATGATGGGGCAAGCAATGGGAATGATGAAAACTTTCATGGGTGAAGGCGGAGTCGGAGGAGAGGCCTCTGCTTCTGGTAAAGGGTTGCTGGTGGAAGAAAAGCTTAAGTTATAATGGGAAAGGAAGTGATATTGATAGTAATAGTGATAGTGAAGTTAAAGGGACTAGGTATAGCAAGGATGAACAGAAAGGTGAGAGGAAGGATGAAAGGAAAGGTAAATGTGATGTGAAGAAAGAGAAGAAAAATTGTCAAGATGAAAGCAAGGATGATCGTGAATGGGTAAAAGTGGCGAGTAAGAAAAGGGCTAGGAGGAGTATGATCAAGGATAGTAGTATGAGTGTGGAATTAGATTCTTTATATTCTAGCGAGGAAGGAGGAAACAAGAAGGAAGGTAGCAGTGATGGTAGCAGTGAGAATGAACGTGATATGTGTAAGACTGCGTTTATGAGAGGGGTATTTCGGTGTGAAAGGTTCAGTGAGCATAGTAGTAGGGATTTATAAGAGTTTTTCAAGGAGTATGATAGGTATTGTCGGGATACATATGGTGATAGTAAAAGAGTTTGGGCTAGGGAATTAGGAAAATATTTGACTGGGTATTTGTTGATGATGTATGGAGTGATAATGAGTGTAAGGGATGTTGATTATGAAAGTGTGAAAAAGAGAAAAATTGAGCAGGTGAAACTTATGAAAGGGAGTGTTAGGTATAAGCGTAAGAATGATTTTGATGAGGCACGGATGAATGTAGGAGAAGCGATATCGATGTATTTATGTAGGTGGGAAACTTTAGCAAGGAAGAAGTATGGGTTATGTAGGTATAAATGAAAATAAGGAATTAATGAAGAAGTTTTTAGCTACTGTAAACGAGAATCTTGCTGAGTTTATTAATTTGAAACATAAGGAGAAGATGAGGTGGACGAAAGAAAGATTGACATAGGATGATATTTTAGAGATAGTTGAGGATTACGAGTTGGATAGGTGTATGCTAGAAAGCACATAGCAGTGGATGTCGTAGTAATCATATGAATTTGATTTGTGGTAATTGTGTTAAGGATGGTCATTATGCCAGAATGTGTAAGGAGCCGCAGGGTGAGTGTACTGAATGTCGTGCAGATGGGCATGTAGCTAGAGTATGTAGAAAGAAGGGATTAAGTCAGCCAGGATGTTCGGGAAACTAGAATGCAAGAGGGTTCAGCTGGGTGAGTCCTCGAGTGTGTGCGGAGTGAATGTAATGCATGTTCGTGAAGGTTTAGTGCATGAAGACGTGATGGGTGAAAGACCTTATGACTGTATGAGTGGAAAAGTAAATTTTGATGGTATAGAGCTAGTTGGTCTGATTGATACTGGTTGTGGTGTCAATGTAATGTTTAGGAATGCGTACGGTAAGATAAGGGATGTTTGTAAATTTAGGGGGTGTAATGGTGAAATGAAAGGTATCAGTAATTTAAGTATGTCTGTGCAAGGAAAGTTACGGGAAAATTTTATGATTAGTGGGCTGATGATGGAAGATAATGATTTTTATATGGTTGAGGAGTAAATGACAAATATGTGTTGTTAGCTTATAACTTCCTGAAAAAATGTGGTATGATTGTACCATCCTAGTATAAATATGATAAAGATGAAAGTTAAGGATAAATTTTGTGGGGAATTTTATTTGAATGATGGTGGTAGTGTATGTACGAAGGTATGGAAAGGTGTGCCGTTAATAGCGATAGGTGTTAAATTGTCAAGAGATGCGAGTGAGGTTATCAGTGTAAAAGTTCCATGGCCAAATAGTCTGGGAATAGCCAATGGTGACAATTGTGAGTACGTAGTGGAAGGTTCGGAAGCAAGTAATTTAGTGAAAACAAGTGTGCATGTGTATGATGGTATTTTGAATTTGCAGCAGCCAAAGGTGTATGTGAGCTTGTGGCCGACTGTAAGGAGGATGAGATTACGGGTTATACGTGAGGTTGATTGCATGGGATGTATGTATACGTTGGTCAATGTAGAGTATATAAGGTATGTTAAATTGAGAAATGTTATGACAGGTAAGATAAAACAGGATGACGATTGGGACTGTGAAAGTTTGAAAGAAAGAATTAATGTAGATGACAATATAAGTGAGGGAGAAAGAGAACAATTGTATAGAATGTTATGGAATAAACGGAGAGTTTTGAGTCGTGGTGACGAGGATTGTAGGGGATCAAAGTTGCCTGAATTTAAGATAGTTCTTAGTAATCATACCCCCATATATAAGCGTCCCCGACATTTTTCTCCGCCTATTGCCAGAGAAATAGATGAGCAGTGCCTGGAGTTAGAAGAAATGGGTGTAATAGAAAGGAGTGAGAGTGCCTGGATTAGCCCTATTATACCTGTAAGGAAGCGGGATGGAAGTTTACGTATGTGTATTGATTATAGGAAGGTGAAGGAAGTAACTGTTAAAGAACGTTTCCCGATGAATGTAGTGTCTGACTGTGTGTATAAGATGCATGGTATGAAAGTTTTTATAAAGTTAGTTTTAGTTAGGGGCTATTACCAGATGTCACCAGGAGAGGGGAGCAGGCCCATTACGGCATTTCCAAGTAGTAATTGTCACTATCAGTTTAGAAGACTAAGTTTTGGCCTTACTAATGCACCTACTGCCTTCCAGAGGGTGATGAATGTTGTTATGGCTTGGTTTTATCGACAAAAGGGGACTGTTTTTATAGATGATATTTTGATTGCAAGTGAGACTGTTGAGGAATATATGCAGTTGCTTGAAGCAGTATTAGAACGGTTGATAGAAGTTTGTGTGAAAGTTAAGCTTGAAAAGTGTACATGGTTGGCCGGGGAGGTGGAATTTCTTGGGCATGTGGGGAGTGAATCAGGTATAAGGAAGAGTGATAAGTTTGTAAGTAAGGTGAGACAATTTCCACTTCCTCGTACAGTGCATGAGTTGAGAGGTTTTCTTAGGTTGATTGAATTTAGTCGGAAGTTTGTCAGAGATTGTTCGGGAATAGGGAAGCCTTCGAATGAGTGGACAGGTAAGAGAAATAGTACGAGACTGAAATGGGATAAGCGTATGATAGAAGCATTTGAAAAGTTGAAAGAAGAGGCCGCGAGAGACGTCACTTTGGTCTTTCCCGACTATAGTAAGCATGCGAGTATGCTAGAGATATATACAGATGCTTGTGGGATTAGTATGGGTGGTTGCGTGGTTCAAATGCAAAGAATAATGGAGATGAACAGTTGAGAGTGAAAGCATTTTCATGTGCTCTCTGGAGGAGACATTGCTGGAAAATTGCCCTTTAAATTATCATCCCTTGTTTCATGTTAGGTATGTTGATGACACCTTTGCTCTATTCAGAGATGAGTTCGGCGCTGGCTCCTTCCTTGACTTTGCCAACTCACAAAATGAAAACGTGACATTCACCGTAGAAAAGGAGGAAGGTAACAAACTCCCCTTTTTAGATGTGTTGGTGTCTAGAAATAGAGAAGGTTTTAGTACCACGATTTTTAGAAAAAAAGGCTTTTACTGGGTTAGGTTCAAACTTTTATAGCTCTTGTTTTTATAATTTTAAAACTAATTCTATTTTTACCCTTCTCCACAGAGCATTCCTTTTGACCTCTAGCTGGGACTCTTTTCATACTGAAATTATTTATCTATGTGAATTTTTAAGAAAAACTGTTTCCCCACCAAAATATTTTTTTAAACTTCTAAACAGATTATTGAATGACAAGCTAGCTCAGACTCCAAAAACACTTAAAGTTCCTAAACTAAAATTTTATGCGAGTTTTCCTTTTCTCCATGAAGATTTTCTTAAGAGAAAATTCACAGAAATTATCCAACAACACTTTCCATCTGTGGAAGTTAAACGTATCCCTAAAAACCATTTCACTATTGGCTCGCTCTTCCACTTCAAAGATCGATTGAGTCCTTGTATGTCATCTGGTGTTGTATATAAATATAATTGCCCGAAGTGTAACTCTGGGACCTATGTAGGATCTACCAAGAGGTTGTTAAAGGTCAGAATTGATTTCCATAGATGTGTTAGCTATCGAACTGGTAGCAGAATATCCAACCCCTGAACATTCTAATATTCGGATTCATGCTAAAATGTGCAAACAAAATATTGAAAACAAAGATTTTACCATCATTGGTCAAGTGTCAAATAACCATGACTTACCTCTTCTTCAATCCATACTGATCAAACGACTAGAGCCGTCGTTAAATACCCAAGATTCTTCTATTCAGTTATATTTGTCACAGTTTTATTTGGTTTGTTTTATAACTCTTGTTGGCATACAGTTTCTCACTACGCTTCTGCGAGGTTGGTTCTACTACTTTGTCTGATATATATATATATATATATATATATATATATATATATATATATATATATATATATATATATATATATATATATATATATATATATATATATATATATATATATATATATATTTCCTTATTTTCTTTTAATTTTCATTTAAATTTTAAATGACTTTTTTTTAGTTTTGAATTAATTTGTGAAAAATTAATTCGTTTGTATATGTTTTATTTTTAGCCCTGGAAATGTGATTAAGAATCACGAAACGTTGGGAATAAAAAAAAAAACTTCTTGAACTACTCTTTTCCTATCCATACTATGAAATTTATGTTCATCACTGGCTGTTGCTGCCTTCAGAAAAGATATATATATATAGGCCTATATATATATATATATATATATATATATATATATATATATATATATATATATATATATATATATATATATATATATAATTGTATATATATATATATATATATATATATATATATATATATATATATATATATATATATATATATATGTATGTATATACATATATATGTATATACACACACACACACACACACACACATATATATATATATATATATATATATATATATATATGTATATATATATATATATATATATATATATATATATATATATATATATATATATATATATATATATATATATATATATATATTCAAGTAAGCCACTGTATATATATATATATATATATATATATATATATATATATATATATATATATATATATATATATATATATATTCAAGTAAGCCACTGTATATATATATATATATATATATATATATATATATATATATATATATATATATATATATATATATATATATATATATGCATAAGTGTATATATATATATATATATATATATATATATATATATATATATATATATATATATATATATATATATATATATATATATATATATATATATATATATTTATATATATATATATGTGTGTATATATATATATATATATATATATATGTATATATATGTGTGTGTATATATACATATATATATATATATATATATATATATATATATATATATATATATATATATATATATATATATATATATATATATATATATATATATATATATATATATAATATGTGTATATATGTATATATTTATAGGTAGTAGGTTGGCAAGGGCACCATCCACCTGTTAAGATACTACCACTAGAGAGTTATTGGGTCCTTTGACTGGCCAGACAGTATTACATTGGATCTTTCTCTCTGGTTACGGTTTTTTCCTTTTGCCTACACAGACACCGAATAGTCTGGTTTACTCTATAAGGATTCTCCTCTCTCCTCATAATCCTGACAACACTGAGATTACCAAACAATTCTTCTTCTCTCAAGGGGTTAACTACTAAACTGTAATTATTCAGTGGCCACTTTCCTCTTGGTAAGGGTAGAAGAGGCTCTTTAGCTATGGTAAGCGGCACTTCTAGCAGAAGGACACTCCAAAATCAAATCATTGTTCTCTAGTCTTGGGTTGTGCCATAACCTCTGTACCATGGTCTTCCACTGTCTTGGGTTAGAGTTCTCTTGCTTGAGGGTACACTCGGGCACACTTTTCTATTTAGTTTCTCTTCCTCTTACTTTGTTAAAGTTTTTATAGTTTTCATAGGAAATATTTATTTCAATGTTTTTGCTGTTCTTAGAATATTTTATTTTTCCTTGTTTCCTTTCCTCACTTGGCTATTTTCCCTGTTGAACCCCATGGGCTTATAGCATCCTGCTTTTCCAGCTAGGGTTGTAGCTTAGCATTTTATAATATATATATATATATATATATATATATATATATATATATATATATATATATATATATATATATATATATATATATATATCCATCCATATACCAAAGGCACTTCCCCAAATTTTGGGGGGTAGCCGACATCAACAAGAACAAAACAAAAAAGGGGACCTCTACTCTCTATGTTCCTCCAGCCTAACCAGGGACTCAGCCGAGTTCAGCTGGTACTGCTAGGATGCCACAGCCCAACCTCCCACATATCCACCACAGATGAAGCTTCATACTGCTGACTCCCCTACTGCTGCTACCTCCGCGGTCATCTAAGGCACCGGAGGAAGCAGCAGGGCCTACCGGAACTGCGTCACAATTGCTCGCCATTCATTCCTATTTCTAGCACGCTCTCTTGCC
>NC_090730.1:53201660-53214160 GCF_036898095.1 Palaemon carinicauda
CAGGGGGTGGGGGGATTATTTAAGACTTCACTATTGTTATATACTACCCTCCATCAGGACTAATTAAATGTCTGAAATTATCAAGATTTTCTAAAGATTTCCGCAAAAACTGACAATTCTTCACTATGATCTTTAATCTTTTTTCACAATATATCTAAGACTAGCTTGAGTGTTCTTAAGTGGCTCTGTATATCAATGGAAAATATAATGAACATCATCTAAATAAAGAGAAAAATTTTCTTTCTTTTAAAATCAGTAACATTATTATATTTTTTGTCAATGAATTTAGGTGAGGCCTAAAGGCATCATTTGAAATTATAAAAGCTCTTTATGCGTACTAAAAGCAGTTAATGGCTTAGATTCTTCGTGTAATGGCACTTTTCAATATACACTAGGAAATTCTAGGGCAAGAATATCTGTCATTTTCCTAATTGATCCAAATCATCATTTATTATTAGCAAAGACATCATATCAGGAACTGTATTTGATTTCAACTTTCGGTAATCTATTACTACTTATAAGTTTCACCTTTCTTTGAAATTAATCTCATGGAATAAATATAAGATGAGTTCTTCATTCCAATTACAAATCTAATTACTATGGGGTGCTGGCTAAGGATAATTCATAACTTTTAATTTAAAAGAGTTTGGCGCTGTCATTAATATTTATTTTGTCCAACACATCTGTTCTACCTAAACTATCGCCAGAAACATCTATTCCATGGTCCTCTTTATTCAATATTCCAATCTTCTACCGTGATCACTTTATATGTAATCTCATCTCCTGTACAATGTTTAATACACACCATTCAGATGACGACTTTCATCGGAATAGTTTTTCAATTTAAATATGTGCATTCATTTCCCTTAATTTGAGCTACATAATTGTTTATTCTGACAAAACATGGCAAACTCTTATTTCTAAGAATATCCTCTTCTTCACCTTTTTATATCGGTTTTTCTATTAGGCATTGTTATGAGTGTTCTAGCTTATTATATATTCATATTACAGCACTGATCACACTTTATTCTTTATTCATCTTATTAGCAACCAAGTTCTCTTATAATCAATTCATTATAAGCTTCATTTATATTTTCTTTTCCTAAAAATACTATTTATTTTACGTTTCATTCACGTTTACTAGTATTTCTTAGAATTTTTTTCTATTCATGATATTTTATTCTATTCATTACCGTCATTTTTATTTATGGCTCCTAGTATACTATTACAATGAGTAAATTCACTGTCTTTTATATTTCCTATTTTTAAACTTTTTTTCTTCCTCTCTGTTTTATTTTATTTAATTTCCATTTCGTTTTTTTCTTTGGTATCTGTTTCTACTATCAAAGCTTTCTTGTGGAAATTGGCCAGTTTCGATTATATATATATATATATATATATATATATATATATATATATATATATATATATATATATATATATATATATATATATATATATATATATATATATATAGATATATATATATTGGAGGGGGGGCCAATAATTCTCACAAATGACAATTATTCCATATAGTCGTTTTCAAAGAAATCAACGCTCTAGCATTAAGTATTAACACGAGCACCACTTGGCCCTTCTTTGCTAATCATTCTATATTTAATTTTATGGTTCCTAAATTATTTATTTGGTTGCAAGTAATCACTTTAGGTAACTTATTTTCAATCAAAATAGCTGAATCACATACTGTCCTCATTCAGAACTTTACAGCTATAGGAATGACCGACCTAAGGCGTTGCTGTCTCAATATATCCAGGATACAGTATATTAAGACGGCAATGACTATAGGGTGGAGTAAGTTAACTACAAAAATTGGTTTGTGCTTCATATAAAGTCATTCACTTGGTTCGCAATAGTGAACTGAATAAAATTCTAAACATTGGAGCCCCAGTGGACACACACACACACACACACACACACACACACACACACACAGAAAGAAAAAAAACTTGAAATAACGTTTGTTTAGCCTGTAGGCTTTTTTTTATTATTATTATTCCTATGGGTACTATTTGTCATGAGCATCTTCTTTTCACTCTTCTGTTGGGAGCGCACATCCGGGATGAAGGGATGTAGAGTTCTGGACACATCACGGTAGATTCTCTCCCCTTTAGACTAGCGGGATCTTAATCAGGCCAAGATGACTTGATATACACTTGATATCTGCAGAGGTAAGGTCAGGAACGACTAAGCCCCGGGATGGGTCGGTGGAGATTGGCAGACACTCCGATCCGTTCCAGACCAGATTCGTAGGACTGGCTGGAATCGATGCACTGGATCCTATCACACAGACGCACAAAAACACACAAACACACACTCAAACAAACAAAAACCCAGATGGCCTAGAGCTCCCGTTCTGGACGAGGGCTCTTAGATTCATTTCTAGTATTTCTTTATTTATACACCCATTAAGGGTGTTTCCAACATGGCGAATTGTTGCTAAGCTGCACGTGCTAACATGATATTGATTTCTGTACATACGTTCCGTGACAAAGGAACATGCTTATTGCAGAATAATCTAGGATAGCTTAGTACTAAGCGGGATGTTACAGCTTCAATGCGGCATCTTTTTCCTTTTTATATCTACATACCTTTGTAACTTCTCGACGTTAATTCAATTTCTTCGGCTACTTAGATAATGACGTGTTTCGGTATTGCTTGGTTTATAATATACTTAATTCAACAATTTTACCTGCTACCTTAAAGTAACCTCTGTCTGTCTGTCTCTCTCCCCTCTCTCTCTCTCTCTCTCTCTCTCTCTCTCTCTCTCTCTCTCTCTCTCTCTCTCTCTCTCTCTAAGGCGTTAATGACCTTAGATGTCAGGATGCCTGAAAACTTTAAATCATTCATTCTCTCTCTCTCTCTCTCTCTCTCTCTCTCTCTCTCTCTCTCTCTCTCTCTCTCTCTCTCTCTCTCTCTCTCTCTCTCTCTCTCTGCACTTTATTTTATATATTTCGGAAATTGGTATGTTAATTTAACCACACACAGATGATATATATATATATATATATATATATATATATATATATATATATATATATATATATATATATATATATATATATATATATATATCATCAACTTTTTCATCATGTTTATCTCCTCCTATGCCTATTGATGCAAGAGGCCTCAGTTATATTTCTCCAGTAATTTCTATCTTGAGCTTTTATTTCAGTTTGTCTCCATTCACCATATAATTTACGCTTCATTGTTCTCACCCATGTAGGCCTTGGTCATCCAACATTCCTACTACCTTCTGGGGCCCAGTTAATCTTATGGTGGAGTAATCTCTCTTAGGGAGTGCAAAGAGCATGACCAAACCATCTCCATCTACTTCTTACCAAGATCTTATCTACATATGGCACTCGAGTAATCTCTCTTATAGTTTTATTTATTATCATGTCCTTCCATTGCCATACCATGACTAATCTCTATACAATAACACCGATCCCACTAAATTGACATATAGCCTGAATATTATATGTAATTTCAGGTATTTGATTTCCAAATTTTACTATATCTAGCCTTATCTGTTTTTTTTTTTTTTTTTTTTTTTTTTTTTTTCTATGGATCCTGTACTGGAGAACACTGTTCCTATATACTTCTATGAATCTACCCTATTAATCCTTTCTTCTTTCAATACTATTTTATTTCCTATTTATCTTACACCTAACCTGTGGTATTTCATACATTCTGAAAAACAATAATTGCATTTCTTGTGATATGCTGCTAATAAAGACAGCATCATTAGCATACTCTAGGTCTGCTAATTTCTTATTACTAATCGTGCTAGCCCTTTCTCATTATTTTCAACTGTTTTACGCATTACAACATCCATGAGGTGGATAAACACCATAGGTAGAAGTATATTTCCTTGTAATGCTCTCCTGTTCAATGGAAATGAATTTCATTGGATGCCGCTAACATTAACATTTCATTTGCTATGCTCAGGAGCAGACTTAAACAGACTCTCGCACATAAGAAAAATTCCATAAAAATGCCGGTGCATACTATCAAAGTATTTTTCATAGTCCAGAAACTCCATCAAAAATAATTGTCTATATTCAACGTATTGCTGTATAACATGTCTCAAGATGAAAATTGGGGCAATGCTACATAGGCCTATGCCTTTTCCAATTTCCAATTTTTCATCCCCCAGCTCTTCATAAATATCTTTCTAGAATATCATGTTATACATTTTAAGAACAACTAGCATAAGTGTGATGCCTCCTTAATTAATGCCATCAGTCAGGTGTAATTTTCACCAACACTTCTAAATCAAATTCATCAGGTTTTGCCTCTTCGTGCCACATTCTGACAAAAATCTTGTAACTATTTCGGGGGTCGATTAATTTTCAGTCAGTATCATGTCAGTAGTTATTTCTTCGTAACCAAGGGGTTTTCTATCTCTTGAGTTTTCATATTGATAGTTACGATTTGAAACCCAATTAATTCATTTTTGGGCACACCAAGGTATTCATCAGCTTCAGGTATATCCATGAAATTATCCCCTTCGTATGTCCTATTCATGACTTCAATAAAATACTCCATCCAATATTTCCCTTCTCCATCTTCTGTTATCATAGATAATCCATACCTCTTTTTGAAGTGTATATGCATCTTCATCTTCACCCCCAGAGAGATTTTATTGTTAGTTCTATTAGCAATCCTTGCACTATAGTCACTTATTGAATCCATGGCTTTTGTCAGTCTTATCAACTTTCCTGTGTAAATACTCTCTCTAGCCATTCCTGGCTATTCCTCTAACTTTCTTATCAATACTAGAAACATAGTATGTTGTCCTATGTAATTTGCAGCAATCAGTTTATGTCTTTGTCTCCTTATATTATCCCAAGTATCATTTGATAACTATGCCTTACTCCTTGTAATTGCATGTCACAAAACTTCACTACCAACTACCGTAACTTTTATAAGTTCTCAATAGCACATAATTCTTAATTTAATATCTGCTCTTCGTATCTTAAAGCCAGTAAGACTACAAATCTATTCATATAATGTATGACGTATTTATATATAAGCATTATTATCCTCATCAGCCATCGCTAGTTCACTTCAAAACAAAGGCCTCAGGCATGTCATTCCACTTGTGTCTATTCAAGAACACTCTATGCCAGTCCACACCTGCAAACTTTCTTAATTCGTCAATCGTGTACTATCCTTCCCCTGTTTTTTTTTTTTTTTTTTTTTTTTTGCGATATCTAGGTAACCCTTCTGCTGTCTTTAATATCCATCTACTATCTGTTATTCTGATTGTGTGCTCTTCCATTGCCATTGTTCTTTTCTTTCATGTTAAAAAATTTTATATTATTATTATTATTATTATTATTATTATTATTATTATTATTATTATTATTATTATTATTATTATTATTATTATTATCACTTGTTAGGCTACAAACGTAGTTGGAAAATCAGAATGCTAAAAGCCTGAGGGCTCAAACAAGAATGATAGCCTAGTGAGGAAAGGAATAAGGATGTTACAAGTGATCAACAATTAAAATAACATATTCTCAAAAATGACCGCAACATTAAAACAAATCTTTCACAAAACAAATTTAAAAATTTCTGTTGCTCTTTTCTCTCTCTTGATATACCAATCATTATTCTTTCCATAGCTCTCAGATTACTGACTAGCCTATGTTCGAAGTCTTCAGTAGGGTTCGAAGTTTTTGATATATAAGCTAAAACTGGTAAGAACATCTTGTTTAATACTTTTCTATTCTGAGAAAATTTAATTCTAGTCTTGATAATCACATTTTATTTTCAAAAAGCTTTTATCTTATTCTTATCTTTCTTTTAATTTTGGAGTCGTGTCCTTGGAAAATAATTATTGTCTGTCGCTAGTACATATATTCATTATCAATCCCTAGACACGCATCCATTACTCTTATTTGTAGTCTCTCTGCACATACATTGAACATTATCTTAATTTTACTTATGTTAGTTTTCAGTACTACATTCCTGCTTTCTCTATTCGAATCGTCTGTCATATTCTGCGATTCATCCCATGATTCACTGAACACAGCTATGTCATCTTTAAATATTAACTTCTCAAGGTATGCTTCATTAAGATTAATACCTGCCTTTTTCCAATCTAAGTTTGCAAAAACTTTGCCTAGGTGGATGCTCTTAACATAAAAAGAACTTTAGTATGAGTGTCTATTCGAGAGACTTATAATGAAAACAAATGTATTTTTCTTTATTAATGTATACACCGGATTAATGTCGCAGTACATATAGAGTATATCATATCGTAAAAATTAAACAGTTAATCAACCCTTTCTATGCAGTGCTAATAATGAGAACGTATGGATTTAATCATATTTCAAATAATTTCGTTCGGAATACTGAAACTTTTCTTAATTCATCTGATCGACTACTGCTGGTATTGGCCCCAAATCTTTTGTTTGGCATATCCCCAATGACAAAAGTTCATTGTGGTGAAGTTTTGGGGTGGCAAATTTGAATAAACATTAATTTTTTGTTTAATTCTTCTTTATGCTTTACCAGGTTGCTTTATTATGTTTAGGTACATATCCGCAGTGACAATTCAGTCATAAAAATCTGGCACTTATATGACAAGATTAAAATCATAAGACACATTATAACCCTTGTTAGGTTAAAGTGGTGTCCCATATAAACATATGTATTTTCTACCGTGCTAGGCGGTATATCTTAGCAATCAATGTTTGCCAATGGTTATACTTGCATAAGCAAATGAGCAACTTGGTGGACTAATGAGAGCCTTACGTGAGGAGGAAATGACCTCCTAAATCTAAAGGAAGTCACTGGCGGTAGGGTGACGGATTTTGTTTAAGTTGATGGACAAACTGTCTCTTCGGCTTTTACTCCTAATGTCTTTTGTTGATCTTACTAGAATTAGTATGGACCAGCAAGGGTCACTTGCCTTAGTTACACAGGCACTACGCATCACTAGGAACTGGCTATTCTCTATGGAATTAGTTAGTTGTGGAAAAATAAGATGAAAGAATGGCTCCCAGTCTCGGGCATAGTGGGTGTTAAGAATTTGCTGGCTTATAAATACTAAAGAAAAACTGAAGATTTATCATTGGAATGTTAGAACCATGAACCAAATTCGGAAGTTCAGCAAGCGGATAGTGAATTTAAGAAATATATTTTGGATATATAAGCCCTAAGTGAAACACGTTTTAAAGGGATCGGTTAGGAAACTTTAGAGGAAGGCAATATATATATATATATATATATATATATATATATATATATATATATATATATATATATATATATATATATATAAACACACACACACACACACACACACACACACACATATATATATATATATATATATATATATATATATATATATATATATATATATATATATATATATATATATATATATATATATATATAAACACACACACACATATATATATATATATATATATATATATATATATATATATATATATATATATATATATATATATATGTATATATATATATATATATATATATATATATATATATATATATATATATATATATATATATATATATATATATATATATATATATATATATATATATATTCAGGAAGATCAAATGAGGTTTTAATAGAAGGTGTACGAATGATGATGACACTAAGAGCAGAAAAGACATTAACCTAGTGGAAAGCTTTAAATAGATTTATAATATCAATATTTAAATCAAAGCAGCGCAATATGAGTCTTATAGTGGTCTATGTACCAACGAATGCTTCCCCTTATATCCCAGAAAGAGATATGAAAATTGTGATTAACAACTTCAATGTTAAAGATAGAAGTAATAATCAAGGTATCGAAAATAGGTTGGGTATCGAGGCTCTTGGCGACGTTGCAAGTGAAATATTTCTGTTGAGCTAGCAACCAGGTCATGAGAGGGACTCTTTTCCAACACATGACCATCCACAAATATACATGGACTTCACCATATGACATTTAAAAAGAAATCAAATAAATCACTTTGACAATAATAAAGAGAGAAGGGGGACTCTGAGATATATAGGAAGATATATAACTGCCGATATTAGTATTGATTACCAGTTCCTCGTTACCACACTGAAATTAAAACTGAAAGCACCGAACAGAAATGTGAATTGAATACCTAGATTTGATAAAACTTAGCGTTTAAAAGAAGAGCACCGAGAAACATTTTTAATTTGATGTAGGAGTCGATTTGCAGTCTCAGAGACTTTAAGAGACTAAGAACAGACAATTAACGAAGAATTATATGATACTAGGAACATATATCAGGCAGTTGGTAGTGAAGGCTTGGGACACGCACTTACATGGAGAAAACCATGGATATCAAATGATACTTGGTATACAATAAGAAGGAGGAAAAACAAAATCATTGTTAAAAGTTTTCGAGTAAGTAATGGAAATTCTAGGGTAGAGCATAAGTATTCCAGTATTGATAGTGAAGTCAAAAGAAAACCCATGTATGACTGGAGATAATATTTAGGCAGTCAAGCAGATAAGGCTATCAAAGATGTAAATTCAGGAAGTGGCTCTGGTGTAAAGAGTGTTCATAGAATTATCAATAAAATCCCGAGGGGGGCAAGGAAGAGGAACCATATACCTGTCAAAAAGAGTGATATATCTGTTAAATTAACAGAAAACGAAGAAAGACAACTTTGGGTGGAATACTTTAGTGAGGTTATGAATAGGAGATATGAAGGGAATAATTGAATGGATTCACGTAAAGCTGATGATGACCTTGAACTGCCATTGAAAAAATTCAGTGTGTTTGAAGGCGAACCTATCGTGAAAAAAGAAATAAAAAAAGGAAAAGCAAAATAGAATAAAGGGATGGAAAGCCCCTGGATACGATGGAATAACCGCGCAGATAATACTGGTTAAAAATAAGTGACTCCCTGACTACTTACAAAATTACTTTGTAGAATGTAGAAACGTAATGAATGGAAGTTGGGAAAATTCGTGGGAAAAAAAATAAAATAATATATAAATAGATAAATGAAAATAAATGAATTAAAAAAAAAAAACATAGGGCTGGCTGACTGCAATAATTACGGAGGCATACCACTTATGGCAGTTGTTATGATAATATATAGTATGCCTATTCTTAAGAGACTGCAAAGAAAGGTTGATGAAAAGCAGAGAGATGAATAAGCAAGATTTAAAACAAGGTAGAAGTCTCACAGACTAAATTCTCATTTTAAGACATGTCCACCAATGTGTAGAATATCGGAATCCAAATTTCATGGTATTTTTTGGAGTATAAAAATCCTTTGATAGTGTGCACCGGCCAGTTTTGTGGAGAGTTTTTGCATTATTTTGGAATTCCTCTTAAATATATGATTTGATTATATCTGTTCATGAGCATAGCAAGTACAAAGTGAATGTTAGTGAAGTCTTTTCAAATAAATTTTCAGTGAACAGTGGAGTACTCCAAGGGTATATGTTGTTATCTATGTTGTATATCCAACTATTAGATTTTGTAATGCGTAGAACATTAGGAGATTGTGGAAGAAGATCGACCCGAATTTGGAATAGGAATTCAGCAGACCTAGAGTATGCTGATGATGTTGTCCTTGTTGGCAAAACATCACAAGATTTGCAATGCTTACTTAAAACAGGAAATATCACACAAGGTTGGGCTGGAGGTAAATAGAAGAAAGACAGAGATTATAAAAACGGAGTATACAATGGAAGATTAAATATAATTTGAAGGAGAAGGGATTGATAAGGTAGAATAATTTAAGTATTTATGAGCTATGATATTCAATATAGGATGTTTATTATTAGAGTATAGTGAAAGATTTAGAAAAGCAAATCAGGCAATGGCTAGGTTAAGTAAAATTTGGAAATCAAATCGCCTTAAATTACTTATTAAATCAGACTTTATAATTCAGTGTAATGAGATCGGTATTAGTCATGGCAGGCAAAGAAACAGTCTCCAAAAAATTCAGTAGATATGAAAAAAAAAAGCCCACAGAAGAATAATGGGAGTTAAATGTCAGGAGAGGATTAGAAATGAAACTATAAGAGATATTACTTGAGTGCCATAATTGGATGAGATCGTGGTGAAGGGTTAATGGAGATGGTTTGGGCATGCTCTTCGCACTCCGCAAGAGAAGTTAGCTCACCAAATGTTCAGCTTTGCTCCTAAAGGCACTAAAAGAGTTGGAGGACCCAAACCTACGTGGCTGAGGACTATGAAACGCGAAGTAGGAGAGGATGAATGGAGAATTATTGAATTAAACTCTCGTGATAGAGACGACTGGGGAAATATAACCGAGGCCCTTTGCGTCAATAATCGTAGGGGAGATGATGATGATGATAATGATTCTCAAAAGCCAATTATGATGCAATTATAATGGTTAACAGTGTCATTAACCTTGAGGCGGGCCCCATTGCTGCAAGCCATTTTGGAAGGAGATACGGCATAAGTTCTGCATTCGGCGTGATACTGGGTAAAAAATTCTACCCTCCATTGATGATTGAGTAAATTTAGAGGAAGGATTCACAGTGAACTGTAATATTTCCAATTTAGTTTTTTATAAACCAGATGAGCTATGGATTTTCAATTTCATCTCTCACAAATTATTGGTCTTACAAGTTTCTTTCGTGATCAATGGGAAATGGCTAGTAATTATTTTTCCTTTCGCCGTTGTTTGATAACGGTTGTCTACCTAAACGTTTCACATTTTTGTAATGTACAGATCTATCTGAATCCAACTTATCTCATATGGAACAGTTGATGCATGTGAAAATATATTCTTAATTGTCAATTTACTTCAATGATGAGTTCTTGCTTCAAAATATCCAATAATATATTAGGAGTCAAAATGTAAATAATCTTTTCATGTGATTCATCAATTCAAATTTCACGCATACCATTTTCGAGTATCATAGATCATACTTTTGCCACAATTTCATATCCATGACTTTCTTGAACTAATATATAAATCGTTTACTAACACAAAATGTCACACCGTAATCCTGTCTATATACTTTCAGACTGTCGTTGCTCAACATTGCCCATAAATCTTCTTGAGGCATAGGTCTAAACAAGTGCCAAACCTTTAACATTCTTACTCAAAACAAACCATGCTCATCTGCGCCATAACCTCCTATATTCAGAGCCAACAGAATATTTTTTTTTATTATTATGATACTAATTGTCCGTCTATGAATACAGCTCTATCAACAATTTCATGATTTATTACATTCTATGAAAAAAAGCAATAATGTATCTTTTATTTCTATTATTTTAACTCAGCTAAAGTGAGAATGATAATTATAATTGCCTTCAAGAGAAATGGGAGATTTACAATTTATGGTGAATATCTTACCAACTGGTTTACAGCCTCTAACTATACATTACTGTGTATCAATATCCCATGTTCCTGTTTCTATCCATCTTTTCTTAGGGTGGCAGTGTCTAAGTTGTACTACTTATTATCACTGAAATATTTATATAAATATATATTATATATATACATATATATATATATATATTTATATATATATATATATATATATGTATATATATATATATATATATATATATATATATATATATATATATATATATATATATATATATATATATATATATATATATATATATATATTTATTTATTTATTTATATGTGTATATATATATTTAAATATATATTATATACAGTATATACATATATGTATATATATGTATATATATGTATATATACACACACATATATATATATATATATATATATATATATATATATATATATATATATATATATATATATATATATATATATATATATATATACTATGTAAGTATATTTACTTAATCATGCAAATGCATTTGCTTCTAAACATGCAAATTCTAAACAAAATCACACCTGCATTACTGTGGGCAAAAAAAAAAAAAAAGAAAAAAAAATGAGTTTTTCTTATTAGGATAAATCCTCTTCTATTGAAGTTCATTATACAATATGCGACCCTTCAATACCCCATGAGGTGCAATAAGATCTCCGCCTATTGATAAAACTCATAATACTAGTATACTGGTTTTCTACTCGCTACCCTCCTTAGTAGCAGTCAGTTTCATATGAATATATTTACATATTCATTTAGCACGATAGTTGGTGTTTTCTGTTTTTATTAAAGACTTTTTTATTAGGCAAATTGTGATGACCTTGCTCAGAACACAAACAAAAATTATGTAGCCACTAAAAAAGCAATATTATAATTTGGTCAACAGGTGTACGATAAAATTTCCAAGACATTAGAAGCTCTCACGTTCATTACTCTTAAGAAAATATAACTTACTTTTAGGGACATACTTTCCTGCATGTTAAAATTAGTAGCGTAACATTTGAATTTACATATGCAACCAATATACCCATTTTTATTTGTTAGTGACGTGTTATCCAATAAAACTGCCCCATATAGTTAATTTAAACATGGCCTATTATT
>NC_090730.1:53227052-53234552 GCF_036898095.1 Palaemon carinicauda
ATGGAGTAATTACTCGTGTCAATAAAATATATAATCCATAAATAGTGACACTTTTGAGCATCACATATCAAAACAGGACCGGAAAAGCTACTGTTTTCGTACTGTTAAAAACATTTTTGACTGTGATCACTTCTTGATGTCAGTAAATGCATCTTAAGCTGCTCAACTGCTTAGATAAAGTGTGTTTCTTTTCAGTAGTTCTAACCACAAGTTTTCTTGTCAAAAACTGCGTTTGACTTATTCTTTTTCAAAAAAAAAAAATCAATTCAATTCTAAATACAGTTATTTCTATTTCTTTTTCCCGAACACTTAATTGGTTCCTCTACCAAGAGAATAATAACACCCAAAATAGTGCTTGTAACTAAAAACGAACCACTAAACTAACGTCTGCACTCTCTGCACACATTTTTCTATCGACCCTCATAATGCAACATGACGGAGGTACTAACCAGTTTCTTTCCTCATGCCAATTTAGAGCAAAAGCATTTATTCCTTCAGTTCCAAGATACCACAATTTTGAAATAAATCTTTTCAAATATTGATTCTGCAGTGAGCCCATCTACTGACTGCTCCCCATTTTCTGTCGTCAATATTGATGTAAGGACGCAAACTTTCTGCTATCTTTTTGCAATCTCTGGGTATCCATTGCGTTAACATAGTGGTATTCTTTGGCATATGAAAATCATACATCTAAAGCTTTTTCATGAAAATAAGCTTTTTTGATACCGTCTTTGACAATGTTAACTACGTTTCTATTATAAGTCTTTATCATAACTGTGCTGTTCTTTACAACACTTACTGAAGTTTTTAACATTCTTCTTATTGCTTCATGGGGAACTTTTGACCAACTACTGGTAGCCGTGACTAAATTATTACTGGGGGCCTGTAGACTATAATAAGTGCTTTCAACCTCATAACACAGATCACAGGCATCAGTTGCAGCAGAGATAAAAAATCTATCCGATCCTAATTCAAAGGCATCAGAAAATTGAATGTATTCACAAAACACCGATTCCTGTAGATTGCTTCCTCAGTCACTCATTTGGTCAACATTTGATTGCTAAAAATGCAGCTCATTTACAGACTTTACATCTAAAAACACTAAAGCTTTCTAACTGGCCCTTAAAAATACAGTGATACCGGTGGCTAATTTTCAGCCAACATACGGACGCAAGTACCAGCATCATTGATAATATTTGACTGACAATGCCTGCTATAAATCAACAAATGTATAAAATCTTACCCTTCCTTATGTTTCTAATATCTTCCCTTATTGTCTGCAACAGCCTAGTTAATATGGCCTCTGCTGTTCGCATCACAACATTTATTTTCATGACCCAGTCTGAATCTAGTCAAACTAAGTTCCGCACTGGTGACTATAGGGATTTCTCTTCTGCTATCAAAAATGCAAAGTATAGTAAACTCTGCCTTACATAAGAACTCGCCTCGGAAGCTGAAACAAAATCTCAATTTCCCCCAATCTCTAATCTGGATAAATGATTATCTTAAAACCTTATGACGTCCATTACTTTACCACTTCTCTAGTCAGCTTAGTAAAATTATGAACAGCGTTAGACATACCATAAGGTAAGACATCCGGAATGAAGAAAATTCTTTTCCCATTGTCAAACCAGCTGAAAACAAATTATTTCCTATACTCTCGAAAATTTTCAACACAAAGGTAGGCATTCTTTAGATCAATTGGAAATATATATTAATTCTTATTGAATAAGTGCCGTTATTGAGTTATGTGGTCCTTTGACTGGCCAGACAGTACTACATTGGATTCCACTCACCAGTTACGGTCAACTTTCCCTCTGCCTACACATACACTGAATTGTCTGGCCTATTCTTTACATATTCTCCTCTGTACGCATTTACCTGACAGCACTGAGATTACCAAACAATTATTCTTCACCCAAGGGGTTAACTACTGCACTATAATTGTCCGGTGACTACTTTCCTCTTGGTAAGGGTGGAAGAGACTCTTAAGTTATGGTAAGCAGCTCTTATTGGAGAAGGACTCTCTAAAATCAAACCATTGTTCTCTAGTCTTGGGTAGTGCCATAGCCTCTGTACCATGGACTTCCACTGTCTTGGATTAGAAGTCTCTTGCTTGAGGGTACACTCGGGCACACTATTTTATCTCGTTTCTCTTCCTCTTTTTTTTTGTTAAACTTTTCATAGTTTATATAGGAAATATTTATTTAAATGTCATTGTTCTTAGAATATATTAATTTTCCTTTTTTCCTTTCCTCACTGGGCTATTTTCCCTGTTGGGGTCCCTGGGCTTGTAGCATCCTGCTTTTCCAGCTACGGTTGTAGCTTAGCAAGTAATAATAATAATAATAATAATAATAATAATAATAATAATAATAGTAATAATAATAATTATAATAATAATAATGATACGAATCTGTACTCGAACGTAAATCTGAACTTGCGTATATTCTCATTGATAAGTCTGCAATCCAACACAAACATAGGCTTACCAGACCTTCTATACGCCACAGTTAGCTGATTAACGATATGTGCTAGAATCGAGACCTGCGCTATGCAACCTTTCTCTAATAGTTTATGTCAGTACTTACAAAAGCAGGTTGTCTAATACTGATTTATTGTTCTCTAACCAACCACCCACAAAAAGAACCATAAATTGTATGCTCTACCTTTCTTTTATTACCTTCAAGGTGTCATAGTTACATCTTCGCTTGAAACTACACCATTTTCGTTATGTTTAAAATTACTGCATATACTTTCTTTGTCTCCATATCTGCCCTAAAGCTGATACTGACTATAACAGTTAGACACTATTACCAATTAAATCAGTAATTAACTTAGGGGCATTCTTCCCTGGGCATTCCTTTTCCCAATGACCAGGTTTTAAAACAGTTTTCGTAATATCCTGCAGGTTTATTATACAAGTCAACCCTGGTCATCTGCTTTTATTTTCGTCTCTGCGGAAATCTCTTCCTAACGTCATTTGAGTCGTCCACCAAGGGATTGGCCATAATTTTGCATTGTAAATAATTGGCCCTTTTTAACAGCTTTTACCTGAAGTTTATCAAACTAATACCTTTTGAAATCTTCTGTTTAGCTCTCAGCAAGGGTTCATCGTGTGGAATAATGCAAGCCTCGACTTTCTTTAATGAAATCGCTACTTTCTGGTTAAACTTGAATTGCTCTTCATGGCTTTTTCCTTGAATCTTGTTAAACGGCGCATCAGAACGCTCCTTCTGTTGTTGATGGAAGACTGGAAACTTAGATAAAAATAAAATGTAAAGTTTGTTTGAAAAAAACATTGCGCTATTTACTTATTTCCTCGTTCACTATCTTTTTAACTTTATTCTCAAATTCCATTGACATAGAATTTTCCATCAAACGGCGCAGTGAGAAAATTTAACGTATATAGCTCAAAGTCTAAAACAGCCCTCTTCTACCATTTCACTTCACAGCTAGGTTATCTCCTCCTATACCAGATACTTGTGAAAACTTTATGCACATCAATGCAAACAATTACCGTTATGCTTTTGTGTCTCTGGAATTTCATATTAGTTATTTCTTCGACCTTCGTTGTATTTTTAGCATATTCCAATTGCCTATTGTTCTTTAACAGGTAGTAGATTGGAAGGATTCACTCAAAATGATATAATATACCCATTTTGATTACAGTATATAGTTTTATGTTTAAGTAAAATAAGAATATTTACCGGCGATTTTATCATTATTTATTCATAGTACTCTGGCTCTGTTGTGTTTTCGGTTGGCTAGCTTACTTGTCTAAAACCATGAATATTCGATATTTGTAACTAATTTTTCTACTGACATAGTAGTTTAGAAGGAATGACATAATAACATATAATATGCTTATCATAATCATGTAGTATATAGTACATAAACGGTTAAGCAAAATATAAACAAGAGAAAGTTTTATCTTTAAAACATTACAATACTTCTGTCACCAAAATCTTTTGTTTTGGACATTTAGGATTGCTTACATATTGCCATGAGATGGAGCAAGATTGTAGTTGCTTATATATAAACATTGAGTGAATATGTAAATATTGCGTTAGAATTAATGAATTGTGTTTTATATCTTATACTTTCTTCCTCGCTCAAGAGGGTATGCATCTCTTCTACAAGAATACTCCAAAATCTAACAATTTTTCAGAAGTTTCGGGCAGTGGTCTTGCACTATCTTGGGTTATATCTTTCTTGTTTGAGGGTACACTCAAGCTCAATATTCTATCTTTTTTGTTTTTCCTTTTGTTTTGTTTTTTATTGGCGTGTTGGGCAGGCTTATTAAAATGAACATGGATGCCTGGTGGATTATCAAAAGATTGTCTTTTCCTTATCGGTTTCTCTTCCTTTCCAAAACCCTCCTTACTGTCCTCCATTCAGTTGAAGTGGCTATCTTTGAGGGTATTTAGCCTTTCCTGGTGTAACGGCTCCACCATTTTGAGCAGTTTTTCTGACTTTTTTCTATAGTGTATGAGTTTGATCGATTACTTTATTTATATTTCTTCAAAACCAATTTTTTTTCATCATTCTTGTTAATTTAGTTATTAAGTATAATGCATTTTTCTATTACTATTATACTCTCTGTAGACATTGAGTGAAACCTGGGACCTGTACGTCATAGATTTCGTCAATGTTGTCTATGAGGCATTCATGTGATCTCCTTATAACTGGTTTTAAGGAGCCAATAATTTTGAAACAGGATTCCATTTCTAGGGCCAGGGGAATGGCAGTGTATATTAGGACTGAGTACCCTGCTTTTCGTACGTACTGATATGAATGTGGATTGAAATATTAAGAGTTTGCGGCAGGCATAACAGCTATTTATGTTCGAACTACCAGAATCCAGACATTGAGGATTCTATCTTTGATTTTCTTCTTACCATTATAGCTACGATATAAGAAGATGATAGAAAGGTCTCTTTTGTCTTTGTTGATAATTTTAATGCTCACCATAGGGAGTGATTAAATTTTGTTTCTCCTATCGATCGCCATGGTGTAGGAGTTTAAGACTTTGCCTTTGAATTAGGCTGTAGCAAATCATAAGTGAACCCACTCACAGGTCTGTTAATTCATTGGATATCGCTTATAGCAACTCCCCTGGTGCTATAACAAGTAAGGTTATTTATCCATCTGGTACTTCATATCCTGGCTTGATTTCATTAGCAGTAAAGACTGAGTGGCCTGTCCCTGATGTATCACACTCGAATCGACTGGAATGGTATTTTGAGTGAACTTTTGGGCTTGAATTTGTCACAATTGCATAGTAGTGTTGATCCTTTTTTCCTTTTGAATAAAAATCTAGACAGCATAACTTATATGTGTGTACCTTCTTGTGTGCTAAGTTAACAAATGAAGGGCCAACCCTGGTTTAATGATGATTGTAGGCGTGCTTATTTGTAGAAGAAGGATGCCTATTATCTTTGGAAGGGTAACAGATCAGATTCGACTTGGAATAACAATAGTCAAGTTACAGTTTTTGCTCAAAGAGTTCATGGCTTAACTTTAAAGGAATATAATTTAACCATAAAGCAAACCCTTTCTGGTACAACCCAGGAACATGAGTTGTAAACTACCTTTAAATCGGCACTACTCTGGTGTAGACGCAACAGTTCTTTGTATACCTAAATCATATGGCTCTGTCACTCACTGTCCAGTGGAAAATGCATCCATTTAGGATGATGTGTTTGACAGTAAACAGAATAATGAGTAACTCCAGCTTCCTCATTCTTGTTTTACTATCGCCTAACTAAGTAGTTTAGCTTTTCGATCTCTTGAAATTGAAGTTATTTGGATGGACAATAATGCTTTAGGAGGTAGAGACCTAAATGGTATTTTCCCTTCTTTTTTCATAAACCCTTCTGATTTCATAGCTCCAAAGTTATCTGTTATATTGCGTTTTGGCAAGAAGGGGAGCTTTTGGAACTTGTTGGCGAATAGGTAATGTTACTCCACTATGTAAATGTGTTTCAGGTAGATTGGTTCGACTAATTAACGCCCAATTTCCATAACTCCGATTATATCTAAAGATTGTTAACGTCTTTTTGTAAAAAGTCTTAAAAGAGGCTTGCTGAAGGTAATCATCTGTTCCTTTGTTTGCAATTTGATTTTCGTAAAGGCCTTGGAGCATGTGATACCCTTCTTATAATCTAGTATAGGAAATTGATATCTGGTATTCCTCAGGGTAGCGTTCTTTGCCCATTACTTTTCGTACTATATACACATCATATGTGGTTTGGCATATAAAACAAGCTTGTTGTGTATGCAGATGATGCTACATTTTTTACATCAATTCCATCTCCTGAACGTTGATCTGGGTTGCTGAATCCCTTAAAAAATATCCAGCTATAATTAATGCACTGTCAAAATTATGGGGCATGAACTTGAATTCTAACAAAACTTACTTTGATTGTAGTAGATCAAAAATACTTGCTCCCTAACATCCAATTCAAAACATTGATAATGGTTCTTTAACTCTGTATGACTCTTTTAAGATTTTAGGTGTGATTCTCGACAGCAAATTTTATTTTGAGAAACACTCTAGGTCAGTGTCTTCTTTTATGGTATAAAAAAAGTATCTTACTGGGAAAGTCTTTCAAGATTTTCATAGATCAATCTATGCTGAAGAAGTGTTTTAATTCTTCTATTCTACCTTGTTTCGAATATTGTTCTCCTGCCAGGTCTTCAGCTGCTGATTCTCATCTTAATTTCTTAGACAGAAACATACGGTCTATTTAATTTCTTATTCCTGATCAAGATAGTAATCTCTTCCATGTTAATTCAATTAGCTCTTTATGCATGCTGCATGGGATTTTTCATAATTCTGATAATCCTTTACATTCAGATCTTCCCAGACAGATCTATCCTGTTCGTAATACTAGGCAGGCATGCAGTCAGTTATTTTACATAGTATGGTCTCATCCTTCTTGATGCTCAATACTACACATCATCCTAGAAGTTATATTCCAGGTGTGGACAATTTGTGGAATGATCTTCCGAATCAGGTAGTAGAATCGGTAAAACTTTTGAAGTTCAAACTTGTAGCAAATGATATTATTATTATTATTATTATTATTATTATTATTATTATTATTATTATTATTATTATTATTATTATTATTATTATTATTATTATTATTATTATTATTATTATTAGCTAAGCTAGAGCATGGTTTGTGAAGAGAGAAATATAGCTAATTAAGGATAGCATATATGGAAATAGTAAAGATGCTCTAAATAGTTAATGAATAGCAAAAATGGCATATTTTAATATAAGTAGCAAAACTCAACATGTGATCACATTGATAGAGCAAGATTACATCTTGCTTGTATAGTGTTAGTCAATACTATTTAAGCGATCAGTACACAAGTTACTTACCTGAGAGTATCGGCTGTACATATTTTTATTCAAGAACCTCATTATCCGTTGACATAGGACATAATCTTGTGAGGTGTTCAAATACGTCTATTTGTGTATGTTGT
>NC_090730.1:53239552-53247052 GCF_036898095.1 Palaemon carinicauda
TATGAACAATCTTTACACCAGAGCCACTTAATGAATTCACAGCTTTGTTAGCCCTATCTGCCTGACTGTCTAAATATTATCTTCAGTCATACATGGGCTTTCTTTTGACTTCACTATCAATAATAGAATACTTATGCTCTACCCTATAATTTTCATTACTTACTCGAAAACTTTCAACAATCATTTTGTTTTTCCTCCTTCTTATTGTATACCAAGTATCATTTGATATCCATGGTTTTCTCCATGTAAGTGCGTGTCCCAAGCCTTCACTACCAACTGACTGATATATGTTCCTAATATCACATAATTCTTCGTTAATTGTCTGCTCTTAGTCTCTTAAAGTCTCTGAGACTGCAAATCAACTCCTACATCAAATTGCAAATGTTTCTCGGTGCTCTTCTTCTAAACGCTAAGTTTTATCAAACCTAGGTATTCTATTCACCTTTCTGTTCGGTGCTTTCAGTTTTAATTTCAGTGTGGCAATGAGGAACTGGTAATCAATACCAATATCGGCAGTTATATATCTTCCTATATATCTCAGAGTCCCCCTTCTCTCTTTATTATAGTCAAAGTGATTTATTTGATTTTTTGTAAATGTTACATGGTGAAGTCCATGTATATTTGTGGATGGTCATGTGTTGAAAAAGAGTACCTCTAATGACATGATTGCTAGCTGAACAGAAACTTATGAAATGTGCTCCATTTTCACTTGCAACGTCGCCAAGACCCTCGATACCCAATCTATTTTCAATACCTTGATTATTCCTTCTATCTTTAGCATTGAAGTCGTTAATCACAATTTTCATATCTCTTTCTGGGATATAAGGGAAAACATTCGTTGGTACATAGACAACTATAAGACTCATATTGCGTTGCTTTGATTTATACGTTGATATTAAAAATCTATTTACATCTTTCCACTCGGTTAATGTCTTTTCTGCTCTTGGTGTCATCATCATTCCTACACCTTCTATTACAACCTCATTTGATCTTCTTGAATATATATATATATATATATATATATATATATATATATATATATATATATATATATATATATATATATATATATATATATATATATATGCCTTCGTCTAAAGTTTCCTAACCAATCCCTTTATAACGTGTTTCACTTAGGGCTTAGATATCCAAAATATATTTCCTAAATTCACTATCCGCTTGCTGAACTTCCCAATTTGGTTCATGGTTCTAACATTCCAATGATCAATTTTCAATTTTTCTTTAGTATTTATAAACCGGCAGATTCTTAACACCCTGCTATGCCCGGGACTGGGAGCCATTCTTTCATCTTCTTTTTCTAATACTGACTAATTCTATAGAGGATAGCCAGCTCCTTGTGATGCGTAGTGCCTATGTAACTAAGGCAAGTGACCCCTGCCGGTCCATACTCATTCTAGTAAGATCAACCACAAGACATCAGGAGTAAAAGCCGTAGAGACAGTTTGTCCATCAACTTAAACAAAATCCGTCACCCTGCGGCCAGTGACTTCCTTGAGATTTAGGAGGTCATTTCCTCCACAACTAAAGCTCTCATTAGTCCACCAAGTTGCTCATTTGCTTATACAATTATAAGCGTTGGCAAACATGGATTGCTAAGATATACCGCCTAGCACGGTAGAAAATACATATGTTTATATGGGACACCACTTGAACCTAACAAGGGTTATAATGTGGCTTATGATTTTAATCTTCTCATATATGTGGCAGATTTTTATGACTGAATTGTCACTGCGGATATGTACCTAAACATAATAAAGCAATCCAGTAAAACATAGAGAAGAATTAAACAAAACACTAATGTTTATTCAAATTTGCCTCCCCAGAACTTCACTACAATGGACTTTTGTCATTGGGGATATGCCAAACAAAAGGTTTGGGGCCAATACCAGCAGTAGTCGATCAGATGAATTAAGAAAAGTTTCAATATTTTGAACGAAATTATTTGAAAGGTGATTAAATCCATACGTTCTCATTATTAGCTCTGTATGGAAAGGGTTGATTAACTGTTTAATATTTATGATATGATTTACTCTATATGTACTGGGGTATTAATCCGGTGTCTACATTAATAAAGAAAAATACATTTATTTTCATTATAAGAGTCAGGAATAGAAACTCATCCTAAAATTATTTTTATGTTAAGAGTATCTGCCCAGGCAAAGTTTTTGCAAACCTAGATTGGGAAAAGGCACGTATTAATCTTAATGGGGCATGCCTTAAGAACTTGATATTTGAAGATGACATAGCTGTGTTTAGTGAATCATGGGATGAATCGCAGAATATGATAGACGATTTGAATAGAGAAAGCATGAATGTAGTACTGAAAACTAACATAAGTAAAATTAAGATGATGTTCAATGTATGTACAGAGAGACTACAATTAAGAGTAATGGATGCGTGTTTAGGGATTGTTAATAAATATATGTACTAGCGATAGACAATAATTATTTGCCAAGGACACTAGTCCAAAATTAAAAGAAAGATAAGAATTAGATAAAAGCTTTTTGAAAATAAAAAGTGATTATCAAGACTAAAATTAAATTTTCTCAAAATAGAAAAGTATTAAACAAGATGTTTTCACCAGTATTAGCTTATATATAAAAAACTTCGAACCCTACTAAAGACTTTGAACATAGGCTAGTCAGAAATCTGGGAGCTATGGAAAGAATAATGATTGGTATATTAAGAGAGAGAAAAGAGCAACAGAAATTCTGAAATTCGGTGCGTGAAAGATTTGTTTTAATGTTACTGTCATTCTTAAAATATGTTATTTCAATTGTTAATTACTTGTAACATCCTTATTCCTTTCCTCACTAGGCTATCATCCATGTTTGAGCCCTTGGGCTTTTAGCATTCTGATTTTCCAACTATGGTTGTAGCCTAGCAAGTAATAATAATAATAATAATAATAATAATAATAATAATAATAATAATAATAATAATAATAATAATAATAATACCAATAATAATAATCATCATCATCATATAGTAATTTCTAACATGTAAGAAAAGAAAAATGGTAATGGAAGGGCATACAATCAGAATAACAGATAATAGATGGATATTAAAGATAACAGAAGGGTTACCTAGATATCGCAAAAAAACAAACAGGGGAAGGATGATAGCACGATTGACGAATTAAGAAAGTTTGCAGGTGTGGACTGGCATAGAGTGTTCTTGAATAGACGCAAGTTAAATGACATGTCTGAGGCCTTTGTTTTGAAGTGAACTAGCGATGGCTGATGAGGATAACAATGCTTATGTATAAATACATTATACATTATATGAATAGATTTGTAGGCTTACTGGCTTTAAGACTACACTTATTGAAGAATGGTGTGATATTGAGAATATATAGAAGTTAGTTGGTAGTGATGTTTTGGGGCATGCAATTACAAGGAGTAAGGCATAGTTATCAAATGATACTTGGAATAATATAAGGACACAAAGACATAAAATGATTGTTGAAAATTACACAGAAACGCATACTAAGTTTCTAGTATTCATAACGAAGTTAGAAGAATAGCCAGGAATGGCTAGAAAGAGTGTTTACACAGGAAAGCTGATAACACTGACAAAAGATATGAATTAAGGAAGTGACTATAGTGCAAGAATTTCTAATAGAACTATTAATGAAATATCTATGGGGACGAAGATGAAGATGCATAAACACTTCAAAAAGAGGCATGGATTATATATAACAACAGAGGATGAAGAAGGAAAACATTGGATGGAACACTTTAGTGAAGTCAATAGGAGATACGAAGGGGATAATTTCATTAATATACCCGAAGCTGATGAAGACCTTGGTGTGCCCAAGAATAAATTCATTATGTTTTAAATCGAAACTATCAATATAAAAACTCAGGAGATAGAAAACCCCTGGTTACGAATAAATAACTACTGACATAATACTGACTGAAAATGACACCTGACTGATGTCATTAATTAAGGAGGCATCACACTTATGCTAGTATTTATTAGAATGTATAACATGATATTCTAGAAAGACTGGAGAGAAATATTTATGAAGAGCTGGGGGATGAAAAATCAGAAACTGGAAAAGGCATATGTAGCATTGCCCCAATTTTCATCTTGAGACATGTTATACAGCAATGCATGAAATATAGACATTCACTTTTGATGGCATTTCTGGACTATGAAAAATACTTTGATAGTATGCAACGGCGTTTCTATGGAATTTCTCTTAAATGTGAGAATTTGTTCAAGTCTGTTCCTGAGTATAGCAAGTGAAGTGTTAATGCCAGTGGCGTCCTATGAAATTAATTTCCCTTGAACAGGAGAGCATTACAGGGAAATGTATTTCTACCTATGTTGTTTATCCACCTCATAGATGTTGTAATGCGTAAAACAGTTGAAAATAACGAGGAAGGGCTAGCACGATTGGAATAGGAAATTAGCAGACCTAGAGTATGCTAATGATGCTGTCTTTATTAGCAACATATCACAAGATTTGCAATTATTGTTTTTCAGAATGCATGAAATATTACAGGAGGTTAGGTTTGAGATAAATAGAAAATAAAATAGTATTGAAAGGAGAAAGGATTAATAGTGAATATTCGTAGAAGTATATAGGAACAGTGTTCTCCAGTACAGGATCTATATATATATATATATATATATATATATATATATATATATATATATATATATATATATATATATATATATATATATATATATATATATATATATATATATATGAAAGATAAGGCTAGATTTAGTAAAATTTGGAAATCAAATACCTGAAATTACATATAATATTCAGGCTACATATTAATTTAGTGGGATCGGTGTTATTGTATAGAGATTAGTCATGGTACGGCAATGGCAGGATATGATTATAAATAAAACTATGAGAGAGATTATTCGAGTGCCATATGTGGATGAGATCATGGTGAGGAGTAGATGGAGTTGGTTTGGTCATTCTCTTTGCACTCCCCAAGATAGATTATTCCACCATAAGATTAACTGGGCCCCGGAAGGTAGTAGGAATGTTGAATGACCAAGGCCTACATGGGTGATGACAATGAAGCGTAAATTAGATGGTAAATGGAGACGAACCGAAATAAGGGTCAAGATAGTGATTACTGGTGAAATATAACTGAGGCCTCTTGCATCAACAGGCGTAGGAGGAGATGAACATGATAAAAAAGTTGAAGATATATATATATATATATATATATATCTATCTATCTATATATATATATATATATATATATGTGTGTGTGTGTGTGTGTGTGTGTGGTTAAATTAATATACCAATTTCCGAAATATATAGCAGAAAGTGGAGAGAGAGAGAGAGAGAGAGAGAGAGAGAGAGAGAGAGAGAGAGAGAGAGAGAGTTAGTTTAAGGTAGCAGGTAGAATTGTTGAATTCAGTATATTATAAACCAAGCAATAGGTAGTAGCTTGGCCTGGGCACCAGCCGCCCGTTGAGATACTACCGTTAGTGAGTTATGGGGTCCTTTGACTGGCCAGATCGTACTACATAGGACCCTTCTCTCTGGTTACGGTTCTTTCCCTTTGCCTACACAGACACCGAATAGTCTGGCCTATCCTTTACAGATTCTACACTGTCCTCATACTCTTGACAACACTGTGATTACTATACAATTCTTCTTCACCCAAGGGGTTAATTACTGCACTGTAATTGTTCAGTGGCTACTTTCCTCTTGGTAAGGGTAGAAGAGACTCTTTATCCATGGCAAGCAACTCTTTTAGGAGAAGGACACTCCAAAATCAAACCATTGTTCTCTATTCTTGGGTAGTGCCATAGCCTCTGTACCATGGTCTTACACTGCCTTGGGTTAGAGTTCTCTTGCTTGAGGGTACACTCAGGCACACTTTTCTATCTAGTTTCTCTTCCTCTTGTTCTGTTAAAGTTTTTATCGTTTAAATAGGAGATATTTATTTTAATATTGTCACTATTCCTAATATATTTAATTTTTCCTTATTTCCTTTCCTTACTGGGCTATTTTTCCTGTTGGGGCCCCTGGGCTTGTAGCATCCTGCTTTTCCAACTAGGGTAGTAGCTTAGCATTTAATAATAATGATAATAATAATAATACCGAAACACGCCATTATCTAAGTAGCCGAAGAAATTGAGTTAACGTCGAGAAGTTACAAAGGTATGTAGATATAAAAAGGAAAACGATGCAGCATTGAAGCTGTAACATTCCGCTTAGTACTAAGCTATCCTAGATTCTTCTGCAATAAGCATGTTCCTTTGTCACGGAACGTATGTACAGAAATCAATATCATGTTAGCACGTGCTGCTTAGCAACAATTTGCCATGTTGGAAACACCCTTAATGGGTGTATAAATAAAGGAATACTGGTAATGAATCTAAGAGCCCTCGTCCAGAATGGAAGCTCCAGGCCATCTGGGTTTTTGTTTGTTTGTGTGTGTGTTTATGTGTTTTTGTGCGTCTGTGTGATAGGATCCAGTGCATCAATTCCAGCCAGTCCTACGAATCTGGCCTGGAACGGATCGGAGTGTCTGCCAATCTCCACCGACCCATCCCGGGGCTTAGTCCTTCCTGACCATACCTCTGCAGATATCAAGAGTATATCAATTCATCTTGACCTGGTTAAGCTCCCGCTAGTCTAAAAGGGAGAGAATCTACCGTGATGAGTGCAGAACTCTACATCCCTTCATCCCGGATGTGCGCTCCCAACAGAAGAGTGAATAGAAGATGCTCATGACCAATAGTACCCATAGGAATAATAATAAAAAAAAACCCTACAGGCTAAACAAACGTGATTTCAAGTTTTTTCTTTCTTGTGTGTGTGTGTGTGTGTATCCACTGGGGCTCCAATGCTTAGAATTTTATTCAGTTCACTATCGCGAACCAAGTGAATGACTTTATATGAAGCACAAACCAATTTTTGCAGTTAACTCACTCCACCCTATAGCCATTGCCGTCTTAATATACTGCATACTGAATATATTGAGACAGCAACACCTTAGCCTGGTCATTCCTATAGCTGTAAAGTTCTGAATGAGGACAGTATGTGATTCGGCTATTTTGATTGGAAATAAGTTACCTAAAGTGATTACTGGCAACCAAATAAATAATTTAGGAACCATAAAATTAAATATAGAATGATTAGCAAAGAAGGGCCAAGTGGTGCTCGTGTTAATCTTTTAAAATGTAATATTTCTTGCTAGAGAGTTGATTTCTTTGAAAACGATTATATGGAATAATTGTCATTTGTGAGGATTATTGCCCCCCCTCCATTTAAAAAAAAATATATATATATATTATCGAAACTGGCCAATTTCCACAAGACAGCTTTGATAGTAGAAACAGATACCAAAGAAAGGAACGAAATGGAAATTAAATAAAATAAAGCAGAGAGGAAGAAAAAAAGTTTAAAAATAGGAAATATAAAAGACAGTGAATTTACTCATTGTAATAGTATACTAGGAGCCATAAATAAGAATGACGGTAATG
>NC_090730.1:53254552-53259552 GCF_036898095.1 Palaemon carinicauda
AGGGCTAATCCAGGCACTCTCACTCTTTCTATTACACCCATTTGTTCTAACTCCAGGCACTGTTCTTCTATTACTCTGGCAATAGGCGGATGAAAATGTCGGGGACGCTTCTATATGGGGGTATCATTACTAAGAACTATCTTAAATTCAGGCAGCTTTGATCCCCCCACAATCCTCGTCACCACGACTCAAAACTCTCTGTTTATTCCATAACATCCTATACAATGGTTTTCTTTCTCCCTCACTTATATTCTCATCTACATTAATTCTTTCTTTCAAACTTTCACAGTCCCAATTGTCATCCTGTTTTATCTTACCTGTCATGACATTTCTCAATTTAACATACCTTGCATCCTCTACATTGACCAACGTATACATACACCCCATGCAATCACCCTCACGTATAACCCATATTCTCTTCCTCCTTATAGTCGGCCACAAGCTCACATACACCTTTGGCTCCTGCAAATTCAAAATACCATCATACACATGCACATTTGTTTTCACTAAATTACTTGCTTCCGAACCTTCCACTACGTACTCACAATTGTCACCATTGGAAATTCCCAGACTATTTGGCCATGGAACTTTTACACTGATAACCTCACTCGCATCTCTTGACAATTTAACACCTTTTATCGCTATTAATGGCACACCTTTCCATATCTTCGTACATACACTACCACCATCATTCAAATAAAATTTCCCACAAAATTTATCCTTAACTTTCATCTTTATCATATTTACACTAGGATGTACAATCATACCACATTTTTTCAAGAAGTTATAACCTAACAACACATATTTTTCATTTACTCCCTCAACCATATAAAAATCATTATCTTCCATCATCAGCCCCCTAATCATAACATTTTCCCGTAACTTTCCTTGCACAGACATACTTAAATTACCGATACCTTTCATTTCACCATTACACCCCCTAAATTCACAAACATCCCTTACCTTATCGTACGCATTCCTAAACATTAAATTGACACCACAACCAGTATCAATCAGACCAACTAGCTCTATACCATTAAAATTTACTTTTGCACTCATGCAGCCATAAGCTCTTTCACCCATCACGTCTTCATGCAGTAAACCTTCACGAACATGCATCACATTCACTCCGCACACACTCGAGGACTCACCCAGCTGAACCCTCTTACACTCTAGTTTCCCGAACATCCTGGCTGACTTAATCCCTTCTTTCTACATACTCTAGCTATATGCCCATCTACACCACATTCAGTACACTTACCCCGAGGCTCCTTGCACATTCTAGCATAATGACCATCCTTAACACAATTACCAAAAATAACATTCATATGATTACTACGACATCCACTCGTTATGTGCTTTCTTTCATATACCTATCCAACTCGTAATCCTCAACTATCTCTAAAATATCATCCCATGTCAATCTTTCTTTCGTCCACCTCATCTTCTCCTTATGTTTCAAATTAATAAACTCAGCAACATTCTCGGGTACAGTAGCTAAAAACTTCTTCATTAATTCCTTACTCTCATTTATACCTACATCCCCATACTTCTTCCTAGGTAAAGTTTCCAACCTACATACATACATCAATATCGCTTCTCCTACATTCATCCGTGCCTCATCAAAACCATTCTTACGCTTATACCTAACACTCCCTTTCATACGTTTCACCTGCTCAATTATTCTCTTTTTCACACTTTCATAATCAACATCCCTTACACTCATTATCACTCCATATATAGTCAACAAATACCCAGTCAAATATTCTCCTAACTTCCTAGCCCAAACTCTTTTACGATCACCATATGTATCCCGACAATACCTATCATACTCCTTGAAAAACTCGTATAAATCCCTACTACTATGCTCACTGAACCTTTCACACCGAAATACCCCTCTCATAAACGCAGTCTTACACATACCACGTTCATTCTCACTGCTACCATCACTGCTACCTTCCTTCTTGTTTCCTACTTCCTCGCTAGCATATAAAGAATCTAATTCCACACTCATACTACTATCCTTGATCATACTCTTCCTAGCCCTTTTCTTACTCGCCACTTTTACCCATTCACGATCATCCTTGCTCTCATCCTGACACTTTTTCTTCTCTTTCTTCACATCACTTTTACCTTTCCTTTCATCCTTCCTCTCACCTTTCTGTTCATCCTTGCTATACCTAGTCCCTTTAACTTCACTATCACTATTACTATCACTATCACTTCCTTTCCCATTATCACTTAACCTTTTCTTCCACCAGCAACCCTTTACCAGTAGCAGAGGCCTCTCCTCCGACTGCGCCTTCACCCATGAAAGTTTTCATCATTCCCATTACTTGCCCCATCATAGCTTCCATTCGTTTCTCATTCTCATGCATCCTTATCTCAAAACCCTCTTCCACTCTCTCTACAGTTCCCTTTAGCACTTTTAGTTCCTTTGGCATCTCTTCATTCTCACAACTTAAAATCTTGTTCTCATGCAACAATTTCTCCTCGCGCTACTTACTCAACCGTAATTCCTCCCTTAATACTTTAATTGCTCTTCCATTTTTCATCAACCATAATCCTAATTCCACCCTTCGTCCAACAGTCCAGCTTCAATCCCACCTCGGCTGTCCCTGTTCGGGCGCCAAAATATTGTGGCGGGATGTCGCAATAACAACCCCCACACCCTTGAAACACTCTGACAAATGTCTCCTCAATACAAACTTTCCCCTTACGTTATCAACTGGACTTTTGGACAGAAGAGAGAAAAAAAAACCATAACCTTAACATTATATTCTTAAAACTAAACACAACCAAAACTATTACTGTACTTAAAACTAAAGATAGCATACAGACAACAACAACAAAAAAGTAACATACAAAATAAATACAGATACCACATTCACAAAAACCCGGAAAAAAAATACCGAAACATTAAACGAAGATGCACCACAACAAAATATGTTTATATATATATTTCATGGACACCAATACAATAGTCCACAAACTGCCAACTGTCTTTAACGGCAAACTACCAGAGCTCTGAGGGAAACATTACACTGTGTGGCCAATTTACCATAGCTGCCTCCCTAATTGGGGTCGTAATCATCATCGTCATCATCATCATCATCATCAATAACAGCAATCAAAGTTCATTCGGTCCGTGTCATCAACATTTAACTAAATCTGAACAGTCGTATCCAGTTCCTGATGATAAGCCAGGTTGTCAACAAACAAGAATAAAAATAACTTCCCAAAGGAGGAATCATGGCCTGCAAAAAAAAAAAAAAAAAAAAAAACTTACAAAAACTCCTAGCTAACTAACTATCGCACTACAATAGTAGATAAATAATAAACTGTTCCTATCATCCACAATCACGGCAAGCAAGTATAAACAAAACTGTACTTACTCAAAAAATAATCAATCATTTTCAACGCTGGTCGAATAATATAATAATGATAATAATCCAGCATTCAAACAGAACTGACTCTTGCTGCAGTCAAATCAAGATAGGCATTCACCCAAGACATTCACGACTGCCGTAACCTACCTGAAACTTAAACAAACAATCTCATTTATACCAACAATCTTTCTCATAACAAACAATCGGTACACTAACCACCCGTCTCTCTCTCTCTCTCTCTCTCTCTCTCTCTCTCTCTCTCTGTGGATTAGGCAAAAAAAAAGAGAATAAAGATAAATAAATATTAATCCTCCACAATATATATATATATATATATATGTATATACACACACATATATGTGTATATATATATATATATATATATGTATATATATATATATATGTATATATGTATATATATATGTATATATATATATATATATATCTCTATATATATATATACAAATGTATGTATATATATATATATATATATATTTACATATATATATATATATATATATGTATATATATATGTATGTGTATATATATATATATATATATGTATATCTATATATGTATATGTATATGTATATATATATATATATATATATGCATTAGAACTTCTGAAGAAATTTAATTAAGGGTTTAAGATTTGGTCCTTACTAATTTTGTGTTACTTCATCATCGGACTGATTAACTGAGAAAAGCCTTGTTGTATTTTATAATGTAGAGTGAGCGTGAAAACATACCAACAGATATTAACTAAACAACACTCTACTCACAAAACAAGCTCCCTGCCCTTAATTTTCAGGTACTTGTTCGAGGAGTACAAACTTCATTAGGAAGACACATTGTGAATAATATAGGGGAGATGAGGTCCTCCTGTGTAACTCCTTTCAGTATTGGAATTTTATGTTTACCTTTATGTAGTTAAGATATTTCTGTACCTAGTGTATGTAATATCTTTGAGTGATCTAATATAAGATTCATATAGTGTTTGTCTTTAAAGGGCTTTTCTTACTGCTAATGTTTTGAAATAATAAAAATAAACTATATCATATTATATTTATTCCATACATAATTGTTTGTCCTACATTTTTGGATTTTCCATGAGCTGGTTAATTTTAGCGAATTGGTAATTTGTTCGATACTTATAAAGCTCACTTGCTCTTTTTGGTTAATTCAGTTTTACCTGTCTTTTTAGGCAGCCAAATATAATTTCATTTGTCATAAATTGTATATTACTGAGTAAACTTAGTTGGGAGTAATTTTTCGGGAAGTTTGTGTCTCCATACTTATGAATATGTATAAAAATAATGTTTTTCAAATCTTTGGATATAGAGCATTGTAGAAGACATTTTCTGTGAAGTTAAGCGAGTTTTACTAGTAAAAATAACTCCCTCATTCATTAGTGAGTCATATTTAAGGCCAGCTTCTCCTGCTCTTTTGCGTTCCTTGTTTCAACACATGGTTTAACTCATCTACTGTTACGTTTTGTACCGGCTCATCTGTTTTATTCCTGTTATTGCCAAAGTAATTTCTTATAACACTATTGAATAGCATTGTATGGAAACCCTAGGCAATATTTAGCACTCCATCTCTAGTGTGGAT
>NC_090730.1:53269552-53282052 GCF_036898095.1 Palaemon carinicauda
CCAGTCATTCTACGTCATTTTTGGGTCAAACCCACCACAAATTGCAATAGTAATGAAATATGCATTTTTCAATGTCAAATTTAGTGGAGAATGACATACTAAAAATCAAGGAAAATCGAAGCATTGGAACATTTCCAAATTTTACAATCATGAAGAGAAGGTTTGAAGAAAAAAAATCTGCATAAAATTTTCAGTGTATATTCTAGAGTCTAGACAAACAACTGTATACATGTTACATTACGACACCGGCATTCACCTTAGCTAAATTAAGATGACCATGACCAAGGATCAAGAGTTGAATGGACTGAGAGTCAAGTCTAATCATGTTGCCAAGACATCTCCATGTACCAGACCACACTGACAAATGTTTATTCATCTTCAGGACCAGCAAGAGCGCATTCTTCTTCTGGATCACTTTCTGGTTCTGGCAAGGTCACATTAGAACAGTGAAGTCCTTTGCATTCACTGCAGGCGGAAGAGCATTCCAGGTTGTACTTGCGACAGCTGCCTCGTCGGGTGCTGCAATCTGTATTGCAGCCACAGTGGATGGCATCTAGCAGGTAATCTGGAGCAGGCTTCATCTCGGTCATAACGGGAACCATTCTCTCGTCACGGATAGCCCATCCCAACCATTGGCATCCATGCCAACTCCTTGCCACTGCTGAACCTGAACATACACCTGTAGGCAATGTTGTTTTGCAGATGCTGATGTAGGGGGCAGGGTACGAGGCTCAACTCTGACAGTGCTTGTTGAAACCTTCTGGCAGAAGCGCTGAAGCCTTAGTATGTCCAGGGTTTCCCCGGGCTGGCCATTGTACAAGCAAACCACGACATTCTCTCCAGCTGTCATGACATCCTCTTTCGACGCTCCAGGAGTGTTGAACGTTGCCAAAAGCCCAGAGAAATACACACTGGAGTTCAGCTTCTTCAAAGCTGCTGATTTGCCAATGGAGTACAGTCTTGACGTGGTATCACAACCCAGGAGTCCATGTGCCACAAGGAGCTTGTCACACACATGGCCTCCAAGTGTCTTTTGCACTTGCTCGATATTCCAACATCTTGCTTGCCTCCTTGACGTCAGCTTAGGCTCAGGTTGGAAGAACAAGTTGTGTGAGGTGGGCCCTGCACGACTACATAGGAGAACAAGAAGATCGGTGTCATCGCCAACTACCACGGTGTCCTTGGTGTCTGCACATGCAATGGCTGTCTCCCCTATGAGGACATCTGCATCTGCCCTGGCATGAAGAACATCGTTGTGCTGCCGTTGAAGGTCATCACTCAGTAGATTGATGAAGCTTTGTTTATTTGTTTGGTTGGCAAGGAAGTCATCTTTCTTCATAGTACATACCATGTCCTTTGTGAAGTTGACAAGGGGACTGCTGTGAGATCGAACGCGCCTGCTGTGCGCTACATCTTTGGTGGAGCGTGCGCTCACATATCCATCAAACACTATGACAGCTTTACCATACCTGTCTCCAACATATCGTATGTAGTGACTGGAGATTCCTTCATAGGTCTCGCCAAAATTCCAAGGAATTCTGTGTAGCAATGCCCCACCATCCAGAACATATTGCACATTCTGTGGCAGCACTGTGTTGCGAACGGCAAGGGGGAGTTGTATCCAAATGGCCTCGGCTAGCGCTGGCTTGTTGGCCTCAAGCAGGATATCAATGGTCTGAAACAGTGCTGGTGGGTAACTGCATAGTTCGTACTTGAAGACATCAGTGAGGTCATCACAGCGTGATCCTGCCGTACTCAGACGTTGGAACAACAGTTGTGGATCTATCAGAACAGATTCTTTGCCATTTTTCACTGATGAACGTGTGTCTAAAGTCACAACCTGATTTTTTTTCTTGAACGTGTGATCAAGAACCTTTTTGCCAACCATTCCATCTAAGATCTTCCTGCCCACTGACGCTGCTTGGTCAGCATTGACCGAATCTCCAGCTGTGATGACAGTGTCAATGCTTTGCAGAGTTGGATCGTTTCCAAAGGGATCCTTTGATGACAGGTAGCCAATGAGTTTGTGCGTGTCATCTGTGTCCCGTGCTTGTCGAGCTGCTGTTTGTTCTTTGTGCTGGTCACTGGTCCCATACGGCACTGATGTGTAGTCTTGCAAGGCCATGTTGACCTCTGCACATATGGGGGTGGACAGCAGCCACGTGATCCTTTGCGACTCACTCATGCCATGGCCCCTTGTCTGTCCCCCTGTGGTTTTCACACTTCTCATGAGCACTTGCTCGATCAGAAGATCTGTGGACAAGCCGGCCCAGTACCGATCTGAGCGCCGCACTACGTGATATCCATTCTGGAACTGGTGGTGGACCTCGGGGTGCTGAATAGACAGTTGTGCCAGTCGCTGCAGGTAGACGTAAATAGATTTGGTGTAGAGATTGTGGCCTGCAGCTGCCAGGTAGGGCAACATGTCGTGCAAAGCGTGCACGTGCAGACGCCAGTCACCAGTGCGTTCCGACCTCAGGAATGTCCTCAATATGTCAATCATGTCCATGTATTGCAGCCATAGCTGTGCAGTACGTAGATCCTTCATCGATTGTCGGGCAACATGCATGATGTCACGAACCGGGGCTGAAAGGATATCTTCAGTAGAACACCCACCCTTCATCAATGAATCATACAGGTCTCGCAGCTCACACAGGTCAATTGGTCCAGCTCCCACACTTTGCGACCCTGACTCGGTATCATGTGGATCTATGGCTGCCTGTGCATCATCTATGCTTTGCATTATCTCGTCTTCACTTGGTTCGTCATCTTCTACAATACCCTGAGGACCATCATTCTTAGCCTGCGAACAAGTAGGCACTAGCGTACCAAGTATCCTTTCTGCGAGGAGAGTGTTCAGTGCGGCATCAACCAAGAGATGCCCACGGATAGCTCGGTCATATGCCTTGCCAGACAGCATGTGCATTACAGTGTTCTTGGCCTACACCAGTTCCAGAACAGAGCGCAGTCCAGATCCTGACATGATATTTCCAATACTTCCCAAGAAGCTCATCAACGTGTGGAAGCCCCCATGCGCAGTACAATCTTACGCAAGTCACTGCCCTCCGATTGACTTTCGATGATGGTAAGCGCCTTCCACCAAAGTGGTTGGTCAAATGTGATGATGACCTTTGCGTTGTACTGTTTGGCGTGCTCAGATAGAAATGTCAATGTTGAATAGATGCAAGTTGGATCACTGCTGTTCATGTCGATCATGGGAAGCAGGAAGACTGTAGACTGACCTGGATGTACACCAGTGTGCACGACTTGCATCATGCCAGACCATGCTGGTCGTGGTGAGCGTAATGTGAGGGACAGCTTCCAGAGGAGGTCAAGGTTTGTAGATCTGTCCTTTTCCATCTCATCTTGTAGAACCTCATACCTCAGAGTATCTAGCCCATCGCAAGGTGTTGTCAGATGTCGGATGTTTATTCGGCCCACAGCTACAACATCCTTCAGTGTCACAGACACACGTGGCACTCTTGTTGATGTCATGGTACCTGGAGTGACAGACGCAATCATTCCCATCCCGTGGAATGTGTTGAGGCCATCCATTGTACGGATATTGTGATCGACATTGTCCGCCATATATTGGATGAACTGCTCTGCCGGTAGTTTGGTATGTCTGTCCCTAGTACAACTGCTGCACTCCGTTCATACCTTTGTATCTCACAATAAGAACTGCAATATCCGTGGGCATGGAGCGTGTCGATCAAGAACTTTGATGCAAAATAATGGTGCATCTGTACACCCAGTCCTATCTGTAAGGGTGCCAGCAGCACTCGGGGCCGAATTGCCTGCATGATAGCTTGCCCTAGAGAACCGACTTTTCTATCAGCATCTCGGCCCACAAAGAGTGTTTGAAGAAGGAGTTTTAGTGATTCAGGTAGGAACGACATGGCTTCTTCTGTTGAGGACATTTCAGTTGTACATGGGTACATATCTATCGACTGTTGTACGGATTTCACATCACTTTTGATCAGTTTTGCTGCCGTCTTAATCAGTCTCATCTTCTGAGCTTCATATGATGTCTCCTTTGGCCTTTGATGGAATTCGTGAATGATCGCAGAGGCCCTGTGGCGAAAGGTCATAACATTCTCTTTGCCATTTATTTCTGCGATGGTGATATCCTGACCAAAGTGCTTTTGGATACATTCCTTCATGTAGGTGAATCCATAAGGTGTGCAATCAGTTCCAAGAAGAAATTCCCCCATTTTTCCTATGAGATCCGGTATCGTTGTCTGTTCCCCGTCATTGGCTTTGAGGTACTCTGCGACTTTTATGAATGCATCATTCAGTGTGTCATCAGCCGGTCTACCATACTTAGGTCGCTTGCTTGGCACTGTAAGGAACTGGCGTGGAATCTGCTTCCCAGTTCTGAAGTTTATGCTACATATATTGTGATAGACTGCGTCAGCGGCATGCAAGTCCTGGACGAATTCTACTCGAGCCTTTACTGTCTCTGACCATGCATCATTGCGTTCAACACAGCTCTCTGTAACCTTCCTCTGGAAGTCCATTGTTCGGACTGGTATAAGTTTATGCGTTTTTTGTCTGCCTTGGTACTTGTCTGGTGTTCCACAGAACAAACAGTGTTCGCTGTAGTGAAACGCAAAACTGGCAGATCGACGCGCACGCACAGTACCGATGAAACCACCAGTACAGTCATATCCGCGTTTTCTGATGTCTCGCTCAATAGACAGTTGGGAGCAGAAGTCCTTCCTGCATCTGGTGTGTACAACTTGTCCAGGTGCGACACTGATATCAGCCTGCCGTAGGTCATTTGTCTTGTTTATTCCAACACACCCCTTGGCACCTAATTTGGTGGTTTGTTCGCCGTTGCCGAGAGACTCGCTGCAGAAAACACAATCGTCCATGCTACTGGTTAACCTAAAAAGAAAAAAAAACAAGGCTATTAGACGTTAATTATCTCAATTTATTTATTTAATAATAAAAATGTTTGACATCTTTTGAGAAATGTGAAAGAAATAACAAAAGCACTGTTTTAACAAAAAATGTTATGCCATTTCTATTAGCGTATTTTCGTGCATAACTTTCAAAAAGTGGTCTCTCGAAATGAATGTGTTCCAATGCCTCGAATTTCCTTGACTTTTACTATGTTATTACATGGGTCAAAGGAAGCAAAAATGCCAAGTTTCATTACTATTGCAATTTGTGGTGAGTATATCCATAAAATGACTGGCCTTATTATGAAATCAACTACTCTTTGTAATTATTCAATGGCTACTTTCCTCTTGGTAAGGGTAAAAGAGACTCTTTACCTATGGTAAGGAGCTCTTTAAGGAAAATGACACTCCAAAATCAAACCATTTTTGTATATGAAAGATCTGATTTAATGTTGTTACTGTTCCTAAGATATTATAATCTAATACTCATTACTTCTCTTGTAGTTTATTTATATCCTTGTTTCATTTCCTCAAAGACCTATTTTTCCTTGTTGGACCCTTTGAGTTTATAGCTTCTCCAAATAGGGTTATAGCCTAGCCTTTATTAAGGATAATAATTTTGAATATATGTATATATATATATATATATATATATATATATATATATATATATATATATATATATATATATATATATATATATATATATATATATATATATATATATATTTGTATAAATATATATATATATATATATATATATATATATATATATATATATATATATATAATCATATATGATTATATTAATTTTCCTTTGTGGTTATGCGTAGCTCTTCCCATCATTCATACCCTGGTGTGTGTTTGCGCATGTATATCTATTAAAGTATTTATCTGTTTTTTCAGGGTTACGTACACTAGTATATATATATATATATATATATATATATATATATATATATATATATATATATATATATATATATATATATATATATATATATATATATATATTCGTGTGTGTGTATGTGTGTGTCTTTGTGCGTCCATATTTGTACCTGTGTTTGTGTTTGTGGGTGTGTGTTTATATGGATATTTACAAGTGTTCTATAAGGTTTAGATAGAACACAATATGCATATAAACTAAAGGAGGGAAAATATATATTATCCAATAAAAGATATTAGTTTTGAATCATTTCATAATAATTTTTTTTCATATTAATTATATTTTTGATGATAACTATATTGTACTTATCGAAATTGAAATAAAGATCAAACTAATTAATAAACAATAACTGTTTTGCTAATATGTGTGTATTTGTGTTACATTATTGCAACGTATGAAAAGAAAATTTTCTTTCTTAGACCCAGTTTTACTAAGAAAATGGAAAACATAGTTATGTTACTATGAAAACTTGCAGTTGTAATATATACCTTCAAGTTGATAAAGATAACAAAGAAAAATATGTGTTAGTAACAGAATGGATCTGTGTTACTGTTTTTATCACTTCAAATACCACATGCAGTGGAACTAACATATCTCTGTAGTTTTTATTATGAATAACGTACATAAAAAAAAATTGTCATAAAAGCCGCTTTGCTCAGTCATATATTACAGAATGATTTTTCTATCGTTACCTACTAATCTCATTAGCACTCTTAGCTCATCCAGTAACAGCTGTTTCTCTCGAAGTTGTTTCCCGTTAACCTGTCCAATTTTAGACAATTGAGGAGGTAACCGCCGCGCTATTTATCAATTGTTTTCATGATATGAACAAAGAAAGGCTCGGTATCATTAGGAGGACAGTTATGTTCTTTATGATATTAATTTCGTAATTTCAGTTATCTTAGTACAATCCATGGCAGCTTCGATGGAGGATTTGTTTCTATACTGGTGGATACGGAGGGAATCGGGAAATCTCTTTCTGTTTTCTATGTGGAGTGTTGGTACTATTTTGGGAATAAATATGTAACTTATTTGCTAATTGAATAATTTTTCCTAACAAGAGTTAAGATATAAACCATTGCCCCATGCCAACGTCGAGCAGTGGATTTCATAAACTTTTCCCGGCCTGTTCATTCACCGACACAGAATGACAATCGTTAATTTGAACTCCCTGTTAACCCGCTATCTCTCCTAAATGTTTAATTACTATCTTTTTAGCACATGTAAAGCTTTCATCATAATTTATTAAACTTTCTTACAATCTATTCTTCTTCGACATTTCAACTAGTATGCAGAGAAGAACGGGTATGCTAACGTGGCAACCAAAATAAGACCTTTTCCGGGCAGTTAGTCCCTCTACACCAAAAATAACTTTGCCCGGTATCGGTAGTATTTTACTCCATTTCATTTATTAAAATTAATCTCAGTTTAATTTTTTCCTCAACTTTCACTTCAATGCTTAGTTAACTTAAAGGGGCCAGGAGTCATAAAAGACAGGAAAACATGAATCTATCCAGTAATATGGATAAAAATAAGACCATTCTCATCTTATGTATTAGCTTAAAATAACTTCTTTATATCATTCCAAGACTAATATATTTATCTTTTTATGATTTAACTAACATTCTTTTACTTTTTATTAATTAGAGTATTTCTATCTATGTATTTCCTTCTGAAAGGCAACGAAATTCTAGCAATGAAACTTACCATATATCTGGGAATATCAAACTTTGACAATTCAAATTCATAAACTATTGATTTGATGCAATCTATACTAGTGAGCTGCAATAAATGTCTTTCACACAAGACATGTAAGACATAAAAGCATCAGAAAAGAAAATGCATATAACCCGCCTCCGTTGGTAGTGCTCAGCTAAGAACCTTTTGATTCATTACATTTTGATGTAATAGCCCCTAAATTGGGACATTGTTATAAGAAAAAATTCCTGACAATGTACGTTATTCAACAATGTAACAAAAAAGTCATGAATAGACTTTTCAAGTTAGACTAACTTACTCATTCAGATTCTGATATTCCCCCATATCCATTATAACCTTATTTCCTATTACAAAGTAATTGATGATGTTTATCAACAAAATGCTAGTCAAACGGATTGGCAGTCAAGTGCATTTCTACTCACAATTTTTGCTGTGTTCTGTTTTGTATTAGAAAATGACAAATGTCATTTAATACTTTAAATTCTTATTCTTATCGGTCAGTTTGTGCTTTTTCACTTAATGCCGTAATTGATTTTTTTATCAAATACTTTTTTATACAAATTTTGAAACTTACCGAATTTAGATTGGCATATGGGCCATTCATTTGGCGCATGCAACCAGAAAAGTGTTCTAAGAAATATGATTTAATCACATTGTAATTATCAATTTTACAACATATATTTCATTACGCATATCATAAAGATCTTTAAGTGACGTACATGACAAAATTACTCTGTGTTTTTGTTTTTCAACTTCATACAGTCATTTAGATTTTGAGTTTGCAAAACTCATTGTTCACATAGTATCAACTAGTTTCTGTAGAATTGTTTTCTGCTCCTCATAATTTATTCCAAAAGTGGTTCGTGAAGCTTCGTAACCAAATATTGAAAAACAGATTGATAACATCAAATCATTTATCGACAAGATGAAGGAAATTAGCGTTTTCTATTCTGTTTTCCTCTGACCACTGAAGGGCTGTTCATTAAAGATTTCCCCTGTCTCACTTACGAATATCATATCTGACTGAAATTTCACTTGTGTTGGTAACTTATTGTAAAGTTCACAGGAAAATTTGCTGCACTAAATTCGTATTGCTTCCGTTCTTTCAGGTGTTAGATTGAAGTAAAATTTACCCAGTTAAACACTGAGAAGTGATTAGGTTTTTTTACATTTGAAAAGTCACACGTCGAAACAGACTTTTGATGAAGTGAAGAAAAATTATGGAGATGCTGCTTCATCATATTATGTTATAAAACACTGACATCGCCTGTTCAATTGTGGCCTAACATGTATCAAAACAGCGTCCGTTCCTGGATGGCCTCAATCTGTCATTGATGAAGAGACTATCCATCAAGTAGAGGCTGCCATTTTGGAAGACCACCTTGTAATTGTTTGCGAAGATAAGTGTAAGGTGTGTGGAAAAAATATTCATGATCATATGCATATGCATAAGGTATCTACACGATGGATTCCCAGGTTCCTTACTCTTTTTCAAAGGCAGGAACGATTGGATTGCTTAAAGGCTCTTTGGGACTTGTGTCAACAAATCCAGGAAGCCGTTTTTGACATACTTTTGACACAGATTGAAACATGGGTCCATCATTATGATCTTGAGACTAAAGTCCATTCTATGCTGTGGAAGCACTTTGACTCACCATTCCCAAAGAAGGCAAGAGTACAACTCTCTGCATGAAAAGTCATATTTACCGTCTCTTGGGACCAGCATCCAGTAGTAATGTCGGTTTCACTTGCCACAGGTACCACAATTACTAGGACTAAATATGCTTCACTATTGCGTAAATTGCGAGAACCCATCAAAATCAAAAGGCACAGCATGCTAACCAGAGGAGTGTGACTCTTGTAAGACCATACTTTAGTCCACAAAGCGCACATCACCCAGACAGAAGCAGATTCATATGGCTGTGAAATTCTTCTGCAACCCCTCTACCCTCCTGACCTGGCACCATAGGACTTTCACCTCTTTCCATCCATATAGTAATTTTTAAGGGGAGATGTTTTCCAGATGATGAGCCACTGATCTCTGAGGTAGAATCATAGTTTGAGGCTCAACCCCCCGATTTTTACAAAGACGGTCTCCAGAGTACCTTAAAACGATGGGAAATATGCATAACCTTGGGTGGTGTGTCTGTAGAGAAAGACTAATAACTCCTCCAGGTTTTGTCTGTCTGTAGCTGTTAAAAGTGGGCCCGGGGAAATATCTAATGAACGCCCCTCGTACATTTACAGTATGGCAAAACCAGAAACTAAACTCTTATGCTGCAACTTGAAACCAGAATTACGTCGAGTAAAACAGCCTTGCAAAAATGCACAGAGCAAATAACAGCATGATCTAGGTAAGTTAATCATGCAGTCGACAGGCCTGTTTCCAGATATTTCTTCAATTTTCATTCTTTGGAAAACGTGTTAAATCAGACAAAACCTGCGTATTTATTCAGTATTGCGCAGATAATATTTGAACAATGTTTTTTTTTTTTCAAGAAAAAGTGTTTTTATAGTATCGTTTACCAAAAGAAATTTTTTGGATTGAGTAATTGTACAAAACAACTTGTATATATACGCTGGCTGCCTAAGCATAGTATATATCAATATATAACAAAGGAGTTACAAGGGACAGGATATATTATGCAAAGAAACTGAAGAATATATTTAGGGTTACCTATTAAGCCAAATCTTCAAGTTGAATGGGAACCTGGCCGAAGTTAGGGGTTCATGTGAGCTCACTATCCTATCAGCTCAGATTCTGATATGCATGTTAGCAGACTCGATATTCTCTGGATCTTGTTTACACCACAACATATCTTTCCTCTGATCCCTCCTTTTGCCCCCTCAAACATTCTTACCATTTTCTTTTTTTTTCAACTTTTCTTAAATCATACACAATACAATAGTGTTTATCTTGATAGTTTTAAATTTTCCCTCACGCAAAAGGGACGTTAATATTACATATGGAAAATAACACTTAACTGTTCCTCAATATTTTATATCCTTGACTTTCAATCATATTGCAATCTTTACAACAGTCAACTTATCGCTCTTACTATTTATCAAAATACGTTTAACTGATGAGAAAAATGTTGTAGTTTATAGTTTATATCCTTCATATTAACCTTTAGTGTTCCATCTTTATCTCGTGTACTGACCCTCAAAACCTCATTGTTGTTAAAATACGAAGAGCATAGTCTCACTGTTTCAATAATTAATTCAGCAATTCAAAACTCTTCACATGAAGTATTTTCTAAACCAAAAATATTCTCAATTTAGAGCTTCTTATTAGTCGGACTTCGATTCATAGTGACATCCAAACAATATATGACAAACATTTAGGTAAAACAGACTCCCCTCTTAGACCTATTCTGACACTAAATCTGTCGGTCTTTTATTAGCATGCAAGCTCTCAACAAGTTATATTCTATATTATGTTAATGTATGCTTCAACAAGTTCCAGCAGTTATTCTGCACATAGGGAATGAAGTAGGGTCACTTCATAAGGAAAACGGTGTGTAGCACTTAAGGTGAGCAATGGCGATAATTCCTCTGAGGGCCAACTAATTATCATAGCTGAAAAATCTTGTGGGTGGCTGGCGACAGTGAATACTACTTCAGGGGCAAGGATGTATGACTTTATGCTCTCATGCTGCATTAGGGAGCCATTTTACTTGCAAGTCGTCTTTCAATTACTTAGTTTTCATTAATTTCTTAACAGTTTTTAATATTGATATAACTTTCATATGGAGACAAGTTGCGTGTGCTTAGTTTATCTTTCTATGCCTCTGAATGTAGAATGAATTCTTAATCAATAACCAATTTGTATTAATGTCTAATAGCGAGAAAACCATACCATATATCATTTCGGTCTGGTGTCCGTTATATTTCTTTGATAACTCGTTTGGTAGAGATACTGCTGGAATCGTTTCGATCCAGAGACAAAAGTTTTTCCTTTCCTGAAGCTTTTGATATAAATTTATTTCCAAGGGAAATATATTTCGAAAGGTAGAATTTGATATTGAACGCCATCGATGTTGATATTTACGTCTGATAAAGTCAAGTGTTATTCATAAAGAGCTATCATAAATAGCCACGTGTTGCAAACTCATTAATCTGTTATCATGGTGGGAATGGGTTGATTTCAAATTTGACAATGAATTCCTAAAATAAAAAAATAAAAAAATAAAAAAAAAAAACATCAGAAGGATAGATAGAACACCTAGATTTGATACAACTAAGCTTCTTGAATAAAAGCACAGAGAAGCATTTTGAATTGAATGTATGAATAGATTTGCAGTCTTGAAGATTTTGAGAGACAAAGAGAAGATAATCAATGAAGATTGGTGCGATATCAAGAACATATGTCAGTCAGCTGGTTGTGGATTTTTGTGACACACAATCACAAATGGAAAGCCGTAGATTTCGTATGATACTTGGAGTACAATAAAAAAGAGAAAACACAGAGAATGATTGTACTAAATTTTCGAGGAAGTAATGGAAATTATAAGGTAGAGTATGATAAGTATTCCATTATTGATACTGAAGTAAAAATAAAAAAAAATATGAATGATGAGAGAATATTTAGACAGGAAAGCAGTGAGACTAAAAAAGCTATGACTTCAGAGAGTGGCAATGGTGTAAGTATCACTCATGGAATCTCTACTGAGCCAAAGAAGAAGAATCATATGCCCATCGGAAAGAGAGGTGGATCCATTAAAAAATAGAAGGTGAAGAAAGACAACGTTAGATAGATAACTTTGGTGAGGTTATGAATAGGATATACGAAGGAGTTAACTTGATTGGTATACCTGAGGCTGATACCCATGAAAGAATTCAGTGTTTGGAGTCGAAGGAATCATTGAATAACTCAAGAGATAGAAAGCCACTCAACACGATAGCATAAATGCTGAGATGATTTTGGC
>NC_090730.1:53287052-53292052 GCF_036898095.1 Palaemon carinicauda
ATCTCAGTTTGTTGAGGACCCTCAACAGAAGGTTGTGAGGAGGGAACAGATAAATCCTGGACCATCTGTTCCAGTCGAGGGACATTGCGTCCACTGCTTCCGCTAAGGGGTCCTCGTACGGGGACACGTACAGGGGCAACTTCTTGTTGTCTTTCATCGCAAAGAGGTCTATTTGCAGTTCTGGGACTTGATTCAGAATGAAGGAGAATGATCCTGCGTCTAAGGACCATTCCGACTCTATCGGTGTGAACCTGGATAGAGCGTCCGCTGTCACATTGCGGACTCCTTGAAGGTGAACTGCCGACAGGTACCACTTCTTCTTTTCCGCCAATCGGAAAATGGCTAACATCACTTGGTTGAGAGGTGGTGACCTCGACCCTTGTCGATTCAAGCATCTCACAACCACCTCGCTGTCCATCACCAATCTTATGTGGATCGAGTGACGCGGGGAGACTTTCTTTAAGGTAAGGAGCACTGCCATAGCTTCTAGAAAGTTTATATGAAAGGTCCTGAATAGCTTGGACCAAGTCCCCTGGACTTTTTTCCGATGAGAGTGACCTCCCCATCCCTCCTTTGAGGCGTCTGAGTGAATCGTCATCGACGGGGGAGGTGGCTGAAGAAGAACCGACTTCTTTAGATGTCTGGCTTAGGACCAAGGTCTGAGAAGAGTACGTAGCCGAGGCGGCACTGGTCTTCTCAGGTCTCTTCGCGCGTTTGATGCATACCTTCTCCAAACTCCGGTTGCATCCTTTAGCTGTGCTCTTAGCACTGGGTCTGTCACTGAAGCAAACTGGAGAGAGCCTAGTACCCTCTCCTGTTCGCGTCTTGATATCCTTTCGGAATCTAGAAGTCTCTTGACAGAGCCCGCTATCTCCTTCCTTTTCTTCGTCGGGATGGAGAAACTGTGTGACAAAAGGTCCCAGTGGATTCCCAGCCACTAGAACTTTTGGGATGGAAAAAGTCGAGACTTTTTTCTGTTGATCTTGAAGCCTAGGTACTCTAGGAACTGGATCACCTGACTGGAAGCTTGCAAGCATTCGGTCTCGGATGCTGCCCACACCAGCCAGTCGTCCAGGTAGGCTACTACCTGAATTCCCTTTAGGCGTAATTGTTTGAGAGCTGCGCTCGCAAGCTTCGTGAAAATCCTTGGGACTATGTTTAGCCCGAATGGCATGGCTCTGAAGGCGTACAGTCTCCGTTGTAGCCTGAACCCTAGGTAGGGGGAGAGTCGACGGCTGATTGGAATGTGCCAATAGGCGTCTGACAAGTCTATAGAGACTGAGTATGCCTTCTTGGGCAGTAAGGTCCTTATGTGTTGCAGTGTTAGCATCTTGAATTTGCAATTCACTATGAACTTGTTGAGTGGCGACAAGTCCAGAATGACTCTGAGCTTTTCCGAGTCTTTCTTGGGAACACAAAACAGCCTCCCTTGGAATTTGATGGACTTCACCTTTCGGATCACCTTTTTCTCCAACAGTTCTTGAACGTACTCCTCCAAAACGGGGGTGGAGTGTTGGAAAAACCGAAGGCACGGGGGTGGAGTGCTGTACCAGCACCAGCCCAGTCCATTCTTGAGTAGGCTTTGGGCCCAGGGATCGAAGGTCCAGCGATCCCAAAATTTCAGAAGTCTCCCTCCTACCGGTATCGTTTCACTTGGACTGCCGTCCTGAGGTCTTGCCTCCCTGACCACGACCACCTCTGAATCCCCTTCCCCTTGAGGGGCGCCTAGACGAGCCTCTGGCTGCTCCTCTAGGTTTTGCACGAAAGGAAGAAGACTGTCCTTCGAACGTTGGGGTGAATGTGGTTGACTGACCTGGCACAGCCTGGGGTACCCACTGAAAAGTAGTCGGGGTTTGTTCCACCATCTGGGCCACTGGAGGCAATGGCAATTGCAGTTGCTGTTGCTGTCTATAAGGCTTGGCTGGCCGAGACGGTAGCCTAGTCCTCATATTCTTCCTCTTTGGTTGAGGACCCTCATCCGGGGAAGATTTTCTTTTGATAGCCAGGTCTGGCTAGGTTTCTATCCTCCACGGCGGCCTTATCAACAACCTCTTTGACCACATCGGTAGGGAAAAGGTCTTTTCCCCAAATGTTGGAGGAGATTAACTTCCTTGGCTCGTGTCTCACCGAAGCCCCGGTGAACACGAACTCCCTGCAAGCTCTCCTTGCCTTGACGAAGCCATAAAGGTCCTTCGTCACTGTGGCTAGGTGAGACTTAGCCACTACCATGAACATTTCATGGACCTTGGGGTCACTTGCCATCGTCTCAAGAGTAGTCTGATGAGAAATTGAGGCAGCCAGTCTTTCTTTTGTCTCGAACTCTCTTCGTAAAAGAGATTCGGACAGCTTGGGGAGGTCCTCGCCGAATTGCCGTCCGGCAATATCAGCCTCCAACTTTCCCACTGAGAATGTCAGATGGACATCCTTCCAGTCTTTGTAGTCCATAGGCAGGGCCAGCGACAAGGGTTTACACTCCTCCAGGGAGAGGCAAGGCTTGCCGGCCTCGACTGCCTTTAGGACAGCCGCAAACCCTTTCTGTAAAAAGGGGAAGGCTCTATCAGGAGAGGACACAAAAGAAGGGAGCTTCTTGCTCAATGCAGCTACCTTCGAGTTAGAGAAGCCCCTCTCTTTCATCGAGGATGAAAGTAGGGCTTGAGCCTTAGCGTGGTCCATAATAATGACCTCCTTCGGCTCTGTCTCCTCCCTTGAAGCTGGTTCTTTTCTCAGCCGGACATAGCAGTCCGGATATGATGCCTTGCTGGGCCAGAATTCTACCTCCTCTAGGGGAACTGAACCCAGCTTATCCGAGATGACGATCTTTCCAGTCGTCATCGGCATGTGCTCAGCATACCTCCATGGGTTAGCATCTGAGCATATATGAAGGTCTTTCACATTGAGCCTTTTCCGGGGCCCATGTGATTCTGCCAGGGACTGCATACGCAGTTCCATTGCAGCCGCCTTCTCCTGATTCTCCTTCTGCATTTGTTGGATCATTCCAACAATCGAAGAGAGGGCCTGTCCCAGTTCTACTGGGAGACCAGCCGATGTTGAGGGGATAGGCTCCGGCATCTGAACCGGAGTAGCCGACACCTCGTCGACCACATCCTCTACGACATCCGGGGTTTGAACTTCATCCTGACCTTCTGCCAGGAGGTCTTCTTCCAAACGTTCGTCCAGGTCAGACATCCTGTCATCCAACTGGATGTCTTGCATCGCAACTGCGACTTCCACGTCCACTTGGACTTGATCTTGAGGGATCTCCTCTTGAGGCTGGGGAATCACTGCATCAGCTGATGCCTGGGGAAAAAGATACGCCCTCATCTTCTCACTTGGAAGATAAGGGCCAGAGGTGTTCTTCTTGAAGCCCCTTACCCAAATACGAAGCTTTTCCCTTGCTATATCCCTTGATTCCGCCGTTCTAGGGGAATCAAAAGCCTCAGTAATCAGGTTAGTGCATACAGTACATACCTGAGGGTCCCAATACTGGAGATCATCCTTGGAGACAGCGCATGCTGCGTGTCTCCTACAACACTCATGTCCGCAGAGGTTCTAGCTGCGGACATTGCAGAAAACATTTCCGCACTTCGGAGGGTCCTCCTGTAAAGAGAAGAAATTTCCATGAGTATCAAGTGAACTATGTATTACTGGATATGCATATTATAGCATAACAATTCATAAAGGAAAGACACACACTTGTGTTTCCCTCACAACCCATTGTTGCAGCCTTCCAGATAATAAAATCAAAATAGTTTATCTCTTCTAGAGTAACCAATGCAAGGTGTCCAGAGGAAACAGGTGGAGCTCACACCTAAGCAATGATTTTAAAATCCTGGATAATAGACAGGGAAGAACTCAGCTTCCTATCTGAGGGCAACAGCAAAGGGCTGTGCCAGAAAACACAATAGTGTTAGAAGATACAGTGCTGTACCAAAACCTTTACTATAGTTTTCTTCTTACTGTATATGCTAAACAGAAGAATACTAGTACAGTATAAGGGGGATGTGTGCCGGCCTGCCTTTGCCGGCCGGCACACACCACAACTAGCTTTAAAGTATACTACTTAACAGCTATAGGGCGGCAGCACTCTGGTTCAAATGCCTGTGCCGGTCGGCAGCTACTGCCGGCCGGTAACAGCCAGTGTTGGCCGGCAATAGCTGCCGGCCAGCAACTACACAAGGTAGTACCCAGCTGCCGGCCACACTCTTGGTGACCGGCAGACAAGGGCTGACATAAGCCGGCCGGCAAAGGTACAAGACCGATGCCAGCCGGCAGCAAAAGAACCAGAGAACTACACCTGCCCGGCTGCCGGCCTCATAGGCCGGCAGCCGGGACAGGTACAGCACTAGAAGAAAAAAGAATGGATGCCGGGATAAGAGTGTACACAACCTCCAAGCCCGGCAACCGAAAGAGTGCATATAAGGAAGGGGAGAAACTAATTCAGGCTTCCTTGACCAATGCCGTCCGGCTCTGCCGGCAGGCATGGATGAGGGACCAAGAGAGGTCCGGGCAGCACTCGAAAACATAAGACCCTTGCCGGCCAGCAGCTCTGCCGGCCGGCAATGGGCTGAGTCAATTCCACATCCCAACCTATACTAGGTCCAGAAGTAGAACGACGTACAGTACAGTAAGACCCCTGCCGGCCAGCTCTGCCGGCCGGCAAGGTACAGTACAGTAATGGCTAGGCCATTACGGAGATAGAGGGGGAAGGGACAAGAGGGTCCTGCCAACCTTGCTTTAGTGACAGATCACCCGCAGCCAAGAACTTATCTTAGGCTAAGGGAGATCTAAGGGGAAAGGCCAGCAATACTTGCCAGCTTCCAGAGCACCAAGCAAGGAAGGCGTTGCTACTCCCAAGGGAAGAACTTATCCTCCCCCGAGAACAGCAACAGGACTTAGTCTGGTCGATCACTAAAGAAGGAATCATAACTACAGAAACCTTCGGTAGTGACCTAAGGGAGCTAAGCTCCCTTTGTATGTGTTAGGTCAGCGAGGGGGACTCT
>NC_090730.1:53297052-53317052 GCF_036898095.1 Palaemon carinicauda
ATATATATATATATATATATATATATATATATATATATATATATATATATATATATATATATATCTTTTTTTCCTAGGACAATAACGGTCCATTTTTCATAACACTGAGCTCCATAATTTACGATTACTATACCTTGATAAGTGAAATAGATAATAATAAAAAACTTCTAATCCTCTAAAGACCCATTGGTTACTGACATCCTCAAAGCTTCGAAATATATTGCTCATTCTCTCCCTACTCCAAAAAAAAAAAAAAAAAAAAAAAAAGGAAGTCAATGAAAGGGCCCCATGCTATCATCTGAGTCCCACATTAATTTCTCTGAAGTCTTAAATGAATCATCTCCTTTTTAGAAATTTTTGTACTAGATATTTACATGGTGAGGAAATGAAACCAAAACATATTTACTCGCTTTATTACCAAGTGATTATTGTTGAATTCATGTATTTTTTTCATTGGTTTCCTTCTTAATTTGTCCACGCCTGGAACTACGTGCTTATTTTTTTCCATGTTCTAAAGGTTCTCTCATATAATCATCAGTTCCGTTATTATTATTATTATTATTATTATTATTATTATTATTATTATTATTATTATTATTATTATTATTATTATTATTATTTTCTTAAGAATATTACTGAAGGTAGGCCATGCCACTAACAATTGTTGTATTTTATTAATCTGGATCATGCATGTTTGAAATACACAGATTTTCTTAAATGTTAAAAAAAGAACATGTAAAATTTAGATAATTTTAGACGATAAAAATAAAGGTCAAGCGAAATATAGGTATACTGCCTGATACTCATAGTGCAATACACATTGCAAAATTAAATTCAGCTAACTTTTTCATCATATTGTCTTTGAAGAAAAGTTTTCATTACTATTTTACGCCAATATAATTCACTGTGCACGCATATAAATCATACTAAAAGGAAACACCGCCCTAAAATCAAATTACTGAAAAATAACAGAAAAATTATAGCGAAGGTAAATAGGTCCCAAAAAATTGACAAATCACTAAATAAATTGCTTCTTTATTAGAAATAAATGGTCGAATGGAATAGATATCCTATAAAATAGCAGGACATAGTTAGTTCATCCATCTGGACCATTAACAATAGTGCAGGTGGAGGTTTTATTGAAGAGATTATTAGAGTATTGATCGCAACTATTCCGAGAGGATTGGGGTATAACTCGCAAAATGAGAGGATTCCAGGGATTGTTTATTGAAGTTGCACATAAATTGGATGCTGGTGATTCTCGAGTAGAGCCCGCTTCAGCAAACAGTTGATTTAGTTTTTTTAATGACGGAGATTAAGAGACTGAGAATTGATATAAAGTATTTAGATGATTATATCCGCTATCATGAACTAAAATGATAAAATAAATGAACAATTATCTCTCTCTCTCTCTCTCTCTCTCTCTCTCTCTCTCTCTCTCTCTCTCTCTCTCTCTCTCTCTGGCTAAGATTCTCAATAGAGTATAAATGAGGACTTTTATGTTGTTACTACAAAAGGATCTTTTCTACACCCATGACTAAATTTTCAAGATACAACCATGCATTACTTATTGCAGCCGCAGACCTAGCATAGTTATAAGGCTTCAAAGAGTAGTTGTTTGGACTCAGATTGAGGAAAACCAGAATCATATAACATAAAGGATCTTTTCTACACACATGACTAAAAATTTAAAATAATGCCATGACTACTAATGACCGTCGACCTAGGTTAGGTATAAGGCTCCAGATAGTAGTATTTAGAACTCTGATTGAAGAATACCAATTTATTTTTTATTTCCATGATTTAGTTCAGAATCCCATTACCATATATATATATATATATATATATATATATATATATATATATATATATATATATATATATATATATATATATATACATTTATATAAATACATATATATATGTATATATATATATATATATATATATATATATATATATATATATATATATATATATATATATACATATATATATATATATATATATATATATATATATATGTATGTATATATATATATATATATATATATATATATATATATATATTTATATATATATATATATATATATATATATATATATATATATATATATATATATATATAAGCCATAAACACTGTTAAAATTGAATTCACTTACCCTCGCGATCAGAGAACCAAAGGAGAAATAACTCTATGATAAAAGCCTGTAGTCAGCCAAGCATTCGAACAAGGACAAAGGTGAAACTTGATACGGGTTCGAATCCTTGGCCAGCTAAAAGCTATTATCATAATGTTCATATCCATAGGGTGTTTGATCCTTAGAAAGAGTAAATTCAATATCAAGAGACATTCATGACTTATATGAATAACTAAAAAGACAGGAGTGAATATGAAAAATTATCATATGCCACTTTTATATATATATATATATATATATATATATATATATATATATACATATATATATATATATATATATATATATATATATATATATATATATATATATATATATATATATATATATATATGTGTGTGTGTGTGTGTGTGTGTGTGTGTGTTTGTGTGTCATCATCATCATCATCATCATAACATCATCATCATCAGCCGATATCAGTCCACTGCGGAACAAATGCCTATGACTTGTCATACCACTTGCGTCTGTTTATCGTCTCTCAATGCCGGTCTATATATACAAACTTTCTAGTTTTTCAATCCGTCATCTCTCCTTTCCCATGATTATTTTGTAACCTTCATAATATTCACATATTGTCTATCATCTTCATTATTGGTCAAGCCCATTACCATATCTTTTTATAATATGTTGTTAGAATTTCATAGATTTCAGTTTTTTATCGTGTCCATGTTGCTTGTTTTATGTCTCTTACTGTTGATTCCATCATTAGTCTTTCCATAGCTTGTTGAAGTGTGAATAGCTTATGTTTTAATACTTTGGTAAGGATCAATGTTTGTTATGCAAAAGTTAATACAGGTGAGACCATCTCATTTAATACTTATTTTTAGATAAAGTGCCATTTTACTTATCCTAGCCTAATTTTGTTTTTCAAATACTTTCTATTTCATGATTATTCTTCTTTGAGTTTTGGTCTCTTGTCCTAGAGAAACACTGTTTTTCCAAAAAATGATTATTCATTAACAATTTTCAGTCCTACTTGTTTGCTTCATCTATTCATTTCCTGTATCTATCATCTTTTGTAATTCCCCCCATGACTCATTAACCACAACTATCTCATCAGCAAATCTTGATTTGTTAAGGTAATTCTTATTGGTAATAATACCTACATTTTCCAAATCCAAAATAAAAAATAAAATTAAAAATAGGCCTGAGATGTATAATCTAGGAGATATTGGCTGTCCGTTTCTAATTACTTTGTCAATTGGAATTATCTCACTATGTTCATATAGTTTTATCTTTGTTGTATTTCCTATATTGAGATCTTCAAGTTTTCTAACATAAGATTAATTTATTCTCTGTCTTTTATGTCTCCCATTTCATGAATAAGTATTATTGTGAAGTTTTTCAAGTTCAGAGAGATTTACTACTATGAAATCTATCTCATCTGATATTAAATCAATTGTTAGGCCATCTTCTCCCACTGCTTTGCCCCTTTTCATGCCTTTTAATGTTTTATTTGCTTTTCATGTTGTTTTGATTGGTACAGGCTAGAGTGTTTCATTATTTGTACTGGTGATTTTTATATCTCTATTTTAGAACATTGTATAGAAATCTCAGCCATTTTTATCACCCAATTTCTGTTGCCTATATGCAAGTATATGATTTCGTTAATATTTTTTCATTCAATGTTCATATTCTGTTCTGGTGCCATGCTGGTTACAATTGTGAAGGTATACTACAGCAACTGCTAAAATAGATTATAAGAGGACAAAAATTTAATCACCTTTGAGTGAAAATGCTGCCAAAGTTAAGATTGTTGTGTGTATCTTCATAGTTCAATATAATGGTGGCAAGTGGATAACAGCGATTTATTTTTCAGTATTTTGTAAAATGGTGAAAATCTAATTTAAACAATATGTAAAGTAATGAAGGTAACACAGCATGCACGTTGGAGAAGGGAGTAACTCAAATTTTCTATCAAATTCCAATGTTACAATGAATATTAGGATTTGGGAATAATTTTTATATAAGGGAAACTGGAATATTTTTGGCGTTAGAAAGAACAAAAAGACTTGATGAAAGGTAATAAACTGGTTACGTTCTATGTACAATTTGACTAGAAGACGTATTTCCAAATATGTGTAAATATATAAAAGGAGTGGTAAGGAGGTTCGCGAGGAGCATATAAATATGCGTATTTTGAAGTGGTATAGTTTGAAAATGATAGGTTGGCGAAGGAAAGATTCTTTTATAATTGGTAAAACAAAGAAGAGAATGCTCTTGAAAGTTTTGGATATATTGAGAAAGGATATATTTGAAAATGTACAATAGCTTATCAATGTAACGGTAATCTCTCCAGTGAAACATTCTCATGCTCTACCATTAATAGTCCTAATGGATTGACTGGACCACATTTAGCGTTTAAATGGAACAATGTTTTATTCGACCATTTGTTTGCAATAACATAGCTATCTATCTTATAACTTGTTATTGTAATGGATTCACATTGACTCATCGTTCTCTTTCTCCCATATTTTTCAGTAGTATTTATTCTCGATGTGGACTATTTAAAATAATTTATATTGGAAAGTTAGAATCATGCTATACATGACATACACTATGTTCTGATAGTGTATGACATTTCTATAAATACATAAGGAATTTCTTAAATTTTAAGCTCTGTTAACATTTGTATGGAAAAATACCAATCACCTTTTTTTCCTGGTAATAAAACCTAATATATTTTTTTTTATATTTACATAATGGGATACATGTTATAATATAAACTTAATCGAAATGTGTGTTTATTCTGAGCATTATATTTAAAAATATATTCTTGCTTGCTATTTTTTGGAGATAATTTGCTCAAGTATTGACAAGATACAAATTCTGTAGAGTTAGGCTGAAGGAACGTAGAGAGTAGAGGTCCCCTTTTTGTTTTGTTTCTTTGTTGATGTCGGCTACCCCCCAAAACTGGGGGAAGTGCCTTTGGTATATGTATGTGTATGTGATGATATATATATATATATATATATATATATATATATATATATATATATATATATATATATATATATATATATATATATATATATATATGTATATATATATATATATATATATATATATACATATATTTATTTATATATATATATATATATATATATATATATATATATATATATATATATATGTATATATACATATATTTATATATATATATATATATATATATATATACATATATTTATATATATATATATATATATATATATATATATATATATATATATATATATATATATATATATACACACATTTTGCAATTTGGTTTTCGTAAAGGTCTTGGAGCATGTGATCCCCTTCTTACAATAACCAATGCTGTACAGAAATCCCTTGATTGTGGTCATGAAGTTCGTACGATTGGCCTTGATTTTAGTGCTGCCTTTGACCGTGTTAATCATGAGGCCCTTGTTTTCAAACTCAAACAGTCGGGATTGGGTGGGTCATTTCTCAGCATTATTATTAATTTTTTAAGTACTAGATCTCTCAGAGTTGTTGTTGATGGGCACCATGGTGAGTATAAGAATGTGATATCCAGTGTTCCACATGGTAGTGTTCTTGGCCCATTACTTTTCATACTATATACACATGACATGTGGTTTGGCCTAGAAAAGAAGCTTGTTGCATATGCAGATGATGCTACTCTCTTTGCATCAATTCCATCCCCTGAATGTAGATTTGGGGTTGGTGAATCCCTTAATAGAGATTTAGCTAAAATTAGTGCATGGTGCAAATTATGGGGTATGAAGTTGAATCCTAACAAAACATATGGATCTTAGTATTGATAATGCTTCCTGAAATATGTATGACTCTTTTAAAATTTTAGGTGTGATTCTCGACAGCAAATTTACTTTTGAGAAACACATTAGGTCTGTGTCTTCTTCAATTGCACAAAAAACTGGCTTATTGAGAAAGTCTATTCTGAAAAAGTGTTTTAATTTTTTCATTCTACATTGCTTTGAGTATTGTTCTCCTGTCTGGTGTTCAGCTGCTGATTCTCATCTTAATTTGTTGGACAGAAACTTACGGTCTATTAATTTTTTTATTTCTGACTTAGATATTAATCTTTGGCACCGTCGTTCAATTAGTTCATTATGCATGTTCCATAAGATTTTTCATAACTCTGACCATCCTTTATATTCAGATCTTCCTGAACAATTCTATCCTGTTCGTAATACTAGGCAGGCAGGTAATTCTAATAGCAAAGCCTTCTCCATCATGAGGCTCAATACTACACAGTATTCTAGACGTTTTATTCCAGCTGTTACCAAGTTGTGGAATGATCTTCCTAATCGGGTAGTTGAATCTGTAGAACTTCAAAAGTTCAATTTTCTTTTTTTATGTTGACCAAGCTAACATGAGTCTTTTTATTGTATATATATGACAGTTCTATTTTTTACGTTGTTGATAGTTTATATAGGACATATCTGTTTTGACGCTGTTACTGTGTTTAGAATGATATATTGTTAATTTATTCTCATCATTTATTTATTTCTTTATTTCCTTTCCTCACTGGGCTATTTTTCCCTGTTGGAGCCCTTGGGCTTATAGCATTTGGGTTTTCCAACTTGGGTTGTAGCTTGGCTAGTAATAATTATAATATATATACAGTATATATATATATATATATTTATATATATATATATATATATATATATATATATATATATATACATATATATATATATATATAAACGAGAGATTTTTGCAATAAAATTTATCTATAATAATATTTAGAGTAAAAACTGTATACACCATTCTAATTGTGGATAATATTCCTCCTAATGTCCAACTCCGCATGGGTCTCTGTTAACCAGAGAGGAATCAATTATTGTCCAAAAAATCTGGAAAGTGAATATGCACGAAGGTATCCCATATCACATTCCAATTAGACATCGACTGTCAGATACCCCAGAGTTAATATTCAGTCTGCGTAGGACGCATCCCGATGTCTATCAGAACCTCAGGGCTTTTTTTTATAATTAATGTACGTTCATCATACTGTTTTTAGAATTATGATGGATACGTTATATTTGGGAGATTATATGTCACAATATCCATAAATGCAAAACAAAAGTATTGATATTTAGTAAATTTTGTCAAGTGTGGATGAAATATATTTTACCTATTCTATTTTGTGGTAAAAAATATAAATATTCCATCTTTCTAGTATGTTGTGAGAGATTTGCCACGGTCCTCTGTATTTTTTTTTATTTCACATTAAATAAGTTAATCACAAAATAATTATATTTTACTTCGTTAGCAAATACTTTTTAATATATCCATGGAAAACTTGATAATTGGTCATAATTGAAAAAAGAAAAAAAACTTAAATGAAGAAGTAAATCTTTATTTCGTTATGGAAATTGAAGTTGTCTCTGACGAAGATGAACTTCTAAACCATACCACATTTGGTTTGTTAAATTTGTTGGATTTCCTTAGTTTACTAACTTTATTTATGAGTGTTGAATACCTTCATTGGCATACTAATTTTTATGCTTAATTATATGATGTAAAAGTTATCTTTAATTACCATAAAAATGTGTTAATTTAGAGAATTTCCTTAAGGTGACTACTTATTTTTTTATTCCTATAAGCGTTATCACCTACTAAGGCTTATTCTAATAGTTATTTTACATGTTAGACCAGAGAGCTTCCTAGATCATGAGACCAAGTTGGAGGATAAGGATAACCCTGCATCACCATTCAAGACATCCAAGAAATCTGCCTTTAAGCTAAAGGAAAGTGTGTGGAAAAAGGAAGAACTGGCAACCCCAATATTAATTTTCCCCTTTAAAAATATTTTCAGGTAAAAATTATAAGGCCTGCTGCGAAGGGAAAAGCTTACTAAAATAACCTCTATGACAGGCAGATGGATTTTGGAACTACCTTCTTCTCTGACGTTTGTGAAATCATTGTGTTTTGGCTTCATCATTTAATAGCGGTTATGGAAAGAGGATTACTGGTCACAATTGACAAAAGTATAATATGTGGCACAGATGATATCTTTAAAAAAATTACGTTTCATGAGGTCCCAAATTTGTTTGAACAACAATGAAAATGCCAAAACCACACTTACCAAGTTTTGAAGATTCGGCCAGTCTTCAATGCTATCCCTATAGTGTTGATAGGGGCATTTGTCTCATACAAGGGGACCTATTTTAAATATATTTAAAGGCAGTATATTTAAACAAGTCTGACAAGTGGGGAGACAAGCTCTTCTGTAAGACAAACATTAATGGTTGCAATCGTACTTAAGATCCACCTAACCCAAGGAGAAATCCCTTTACCCAGTCATCTTACAGATTTCAAAGACGAGTGTGTCCTTGAAGAAACCACACCATTTTGCTATCTATGCCGAAAAAAAAGAGATTATTAGTTTTAGCTAGGTAGAATACATCATGTAATAATTTGGATACATATCTGTAGTTATTGTAGCGACTAACAGGTAGGTTATGTACCTCTCATATCTGCCAAGATGATGGAGAGGAGGGTTACTCTTAACCCTAAAAAGACATTTTTTTTACGGAAGTTAAACACATCGCCGGAAGATTTATACCCTTTTTTGGAAAATAACAATTTTTAACTTTAAAACACGTTTGGTACATCATAAACATTGAAAGAGTAACTCCTTTACATTAGAATAATGATGCATAAACTTAATTAGTACTATATATTGACCTGGTTTGCATGGATGAAATCTCCTTAACTCACCGGGAAATTTTGACATTTGCTTGGAAAAAAAATAAATATGCTGAACTTCAAAACCGGTTTATTAAAAAAAAAAATAAGCATTGAAAGAGTAACTCTTAAACTTTAGAATTATGATATGTAAACTTAATTTTTACTTTATGTTAACCTGTACATAGGGTAGAAATCTCCCTAAATAACAAATTTCCCCCTATGTGGGAAATTCCAAGCAGAGAGCAGGACAGCGCTCCCACCCGTCACATTGTCTCTGTAAAAAATTATTGTATGGTGAAGTAGAGTAGTCTCCTTTGTCTATTAGTGGGTGAGTCAGGTGTCCCCTTCATGTACGCTGGAGAAAATCTCCCCGCGATGTGGTTCTAGGTTTAAAGGGAAACAAGGAGCCTACACAGCAGATGGGCTTCTTGCCATGAAATTGAGGGATAATAGTGTCATCACAGTACTTTCTTCGGTTAGTCCCTAAGAAGACAATCCTAAGCAATGGTAGGTAACATAGGAGGGGAGAAGGTCCCTATCCTAAAATAAATGAATGAATACATCTAAAAGACAGGCTATACTTCAAAGTTTTCTGTAAGATATGATGACCCATTGTAACAAGACTACTATGAGGGCAATAATGCTTTGATACATTTTAGACCTACACACTTGCAATGCACGATCACTATGCAAATAAGACTAAAAATCATTGAATGAAAAGCCAATGTTTCAAGAAGAACTTTCAGCTCGACATCTGATTGGAAAGATGTTGAAAGACCATGGTAGCAGGGTTGATACATCTCCCTATTCAGCGGAAACCCTTCCAGTGCCAAAGATTGGGCAGAAAAATAAAACATTCCGCATGAAAAACAGCAGTAGGATACCAAAGAAAGTCAAGAGACTGTATTTGTCCCAAACAGGCTGACCTGCAACTATTGCCGCATAACGGATAATATTCACCACACAGAAAAGATTTGTGCTGTCTAGTTTGTGACTTTCTCCTTGTCAGATACCAGGTATAAGATATACCATAACGTATTTCAAAGAAAATATTGTGTTCTTGGTTAAGCTATAAAGATCAATTTAGTTTCCCTCATTACGTTCTCTGGGACTCACTCAAAGTGCCAAGTACTTAACCTTACCTGGGCATAGCGATGTTCTAGCTCCATGAATGGTTGGATCCAAGGGGCATCTCCCGCCAGACTGAGTGAATTCACGGCCTTGGACCGTGGCAGGGCACAATTGTCAACCCTGGTTTGAGCATCTCCGTGCTTGAATTGCTATGTTGACTAACGCGGTGATCTAGTAGTGTTTTTCCATGTATGAAGGAACAATCACACATTTGGTTCGACAACTAATCACTCACAGCCAATTAACGGCACCATCTGTCTATGTTCTCTTGAACTGAACCTTAAATAGAATTGGAATTGGAAAGAGATGTAAGTCTGTTATTTATTTTAATGAACCCTATTGCGATCAATGCAACAGTGTACCATTTCTGTATTTCCTTTATTTACTTTTATTTATTTTTTTAATGAACCTTATTGTGAATAATGTAATCCTGTACCACTGCTGTATTCTCTTCATTCATGAGCTGTAGTTTTGTTTGCAGCTAAAACATTGTCCAATATACAAGCTATGCTTTTCAATATATGTAATTATAAAAGACGTGGGTTTTAAGACCTACGCAAGTTTTAGATCTTCTCCACAAGAGTAGGTTTCACACGATCTGACGTCAAGAAGTAAATATTTTTCGGACGATGACTGCAAGCTAAGAACATTGTCATCATGTTAGAGAGATCATTAAAATCAAGAACGTCATCCAAGAGCCACACAAAGGAGGTCATCCGAGAGTTGTTAGAAGCACAAGCTAATTTAGCCAAGGATCAACTGAAGGCACGTTTAAAAGTGGAAGAACATGAAGTCAGGAAAAATGCTGAAGCTGATTAACTCACTGTTCAGAGAGATGCCGAGTGGTAGGCCACTAGAGGGCTAGCCGAAGCTGCATTGCTGGAGTTCGAGGTCGAGGTTCAGAGACAGCAACTTGAATATGAAATTAGATCGTAGGAAATAAGGTAGGTAGCAATAGGGTTTTGAAGTGTCTTCACATGCCAGAAGCATGTGAGTACCCAGTGTAAAGGCCATGGAACATGAACAGGAGTCGAGGATTGAGCAATGGAGGCTAAGTGTCACCCACCAATACTAGAATGACCAAATTGCTATGCAGAGAATGGACCCTGTACACCTCACAAGAGGACCAGAATACCATTCTACACCCATGGAAGTCCTCTTACGGCCATTGGATCCAACCTTAAATACTTTTGCACCACGATATGCCACGTTTGAACACTGTCACTAACCCCTTGGCCAGCAACTCGCCAGTGCTTAAGGGACCTGAATGCAGTTTTGCAAGCAACAATGAGTTGGCACATACATCGCTATTACCACATACTAAACTTGAGCGCTTTGGAGGCGACTTCACAAAATTTAATTGGTTCAAGATGTCCTTCAATTGGCATATTGAGAACAATACCTCGGACCCCGTGCGCATGCTAAACCCGCTGCTTAACCATTCAGAACTTTAGCCAAGAGAGTGAACCCCTCTCCAGTGTTCTATACCAGGAACAGCGATATTTTGTTTCATTTCCTGTAAAAATGTACTTGTAACTGACCCTCATAAGCCCAGTCCCAGTAGTAGAACCAAGCACTGATCATGCCACATTTGGCCAGTTATACAACGTGTCCTTTCTAATTTTTTGTTTTTTGTATTTTAATGTCCTGTTTTTGTGCTTGGTATTGTTTCATTGTAAATGTGAAGTGCTTTCCTAATGTAGTGACTGCTGACTTGTAATTGTAATACCCTTCTAACTCCTTAGCTTTAGCAGGCAAATATCCCATACTGGATACAATTTTGCCTTTTTTACGAGTCAAAATAGTATAAGCCATATAAGATACATCCCACCACATGGTTTCCACCTACAGGAGCACACCTCCTGTCTTTCTTTACTTGACTAATTAGAGCGCACCAGTGTTTGCACAGGCGTAGGAAATAAAGGCAGAATAAGTTAGTGTCTCATCAACCCTTCTCGCACCAATATCTGTCAAAAACTAATCCTGTATTCCTCCTTCTTATGCCACCACTAATTATGGTAAGTCTCTTAACCTCCACGTACTATAGATAAATGATAGTGATTCATAATTATATTACTGAAATTACTTAGATCTTAGAGGAAAAAAATTGCATTATTAAAATTTTGCATTGGATTTGTTCCCAGACTATGCAAAGACATACTAATCCCTGATTGGCAGTGTTGGTGGGACAACGGAAAACCTGTTAGCTCTGATGGGTTGAGCTGTCCTTACTTTGAGGAAACATGCCGCCTTTATTATGTTTTATATTATGCACATTTATATTGATTTATTAACAATTGTATTGGGAATATTTTTAAATTCTGTTATATGAGTGTATTTAATTGCAGAGCTGTCAACCCTTTCTGATGTCAACACGTGAAATATCTAAGCCTCCAGTTTTTGAGGGATATTTCAATACTTCTGATGATACTGTTTTCCTAAAAAGACAGTACATGCAAAAGATGATATAATGGCGTAAATCCCTATACCTGGTTAATTTTGACAAAAAAAAAAATCTCTAATAATCTCTTTATTTCATGTATTAAGTTCTTTCTACATACTATGCTGTTACATAATTATTCAGAGAGGAAATGATTGTAGTATTTATCACGGGAATGTTCATGATCCTTTTCACCATATTCACATTGAAAGTATCAGCAAATTACATTTCAAAATAATTCACATTTCACAATTCCAGTTCATATCCAGCAATATTCAACAACAACAACAAAAAACCACAAATGTTCGAGAAACACCCTTGTCCTTTGTTAACGTTGTCCTTTAGGTTAATACATTCTAAATAACTATTCTAAACTGCAACTGCCATGGCTATGAATACTACACATACAAGTACAGCTACAGTATAGCGGAATAGGATAAGTGGGAGGTGGAATTAAGATTCTGGAAGGTTTGGAGGGGGTAGTGATAAAATGAAGTACAGTGGGAGGTGAAAAGATTAGGGTAGACCCAATAACTCTCTTTTTTTTAGCTTCTTTGTGCTAATATAATGCCTTGTGGATTACAAGGAAGTGATTTCTCTTACCAGCTTCCGAGAGACGAGTTTTCATAATTACTCCTTCTATATGGTTTGTTAACTTATTTGTGTAAAATTTACTCTTGTTTGATTTTAATACCCTGGATTTGGTTCGTCCTGGGCAGTTATTAGAGCTATAGTCTTCCACCAGGAATGCTCGTTTTGTGTGTGATTTACTTTATCACTTGTTGTTGCAAGTTTTTTTTTCTTTTTTTCATTAAGAAGTATTTTACAAATGACATTTTACATTTTTGTATATACATTATAATATCTATTATAATATGAAAAAAAAATCAAATTTTAATATTTTTCTAAATATGTTTTTAAGTTAGAAACATATTGATCTGTGAAAATATTTTGAACATGATTGTTATATCCAAGAATATTTACAATAAATTTATTCATCCGTTTATTCTTCATACACTTTATAATTTGCTGGTCAGCACTTATTCCCAATTGTCTTGCCATCCAGATAATTGAAATAAAATCCGCTATTATCACCATTGCAGTATTTTCATCCCTTTTTGAGTTAGCTTCGAAATCTAGTTTTATAATCGTTAACCTGTTATTAGTTTTCATTTACAACATTTTCTAAGCAATTCGAATACCAAGGCAAATAAATTTTTAACCAAAGGACAGAATTATACCAAATGCATATTAGTTTTTATGTATCCACATTCGCATTCCTTAACATCTTTTATTTTCATCATAGCTAGCCTATAATTTGTACTCAAAATTTCATGAACATACTTAAACAAAATTTCTCTACTTTTATATACTTATTATTTACATGTTCCCAAATTAGTTTCCAGTTGAATAGTGGATAAATTTTTTTAAATATTTGGAATATATTCACTGTTTCTTTCATTAAATGTCCATATACCACTTTCGTTCTTATCTGTGAATAAGAGGTCATCTTATTAACACTTCGTATTATATTTATCATACTTTCATAAAAACTTGGTGTAAAAATAGTGCAATCCTGATGTTGGCCTTCATTTTCTATAAGGTAGGTTGCTCTGACTTTACAACAATAAACAATTATTTGGTAACTAAAACAACGATCTTGTAAACATTTTAGATATGTGCTAAACATGATTGACCTCGCTTTACACTGGATATCAATAATTCCACAGCCACCTCTAAATTTTTACAATAACATAGTTTTCCTTGCAACAGGTTCACAGTTGCTGCTCCACAAATATTTGAAAATACTGTTCTGAATTCGATTTACATAATCCACTGGAGCTGGGTATACATGTACCATATACCACAATTTTGCAAGAATTTTACAATTTACTATTATTGCTCCTTGAAACATTGTTAATTTTCTGTTATGATAGATCCCAATAATTTTATTTATGCTACTTTCTAATATATTCCCGTTACAATCTAGATCCTGTTGATAATAGTTGCTATGATATATGCCTAAAATTTTACAACAAATTTTCAATACTTTTAAACCATAATCTACCCATGCTACCCTCTCTTTCAAGTTACAAAGACCAAAAATTTAAGTTTTACCTCTATTGAGAACTCAGCCTGAAGCGTTCTCATACTCACTGATAACATTGAAATATTCCTCTAGTGCCATATCAAAAGTAATAATTATAACAGAGTCGTCTGCATAACCTAGCAATAACTCATGCAAATTATTTGGCAATCGTAAACCATAATTAAACAACCTCTTCTTAATCACTCTCTAATATATTTCCTGATAAATGATGAATAACATCATAGATAATGGACAACCTTGCCTTACAGATTTATTGACAGGAAAAGGGTCAAAGATATGAACATTTATATACAGTATACTCTCAGCACCTGGATATAACATTTTAATCCAATTAACAACATCTGTATCAAACCCAAAGCTTTGTAGTATTTTAAATAGAAAATTATGATCGATAGGATCAAATGCCTTTGACCAATCCAAGTTCACCAAGGTTGCATTAGTGTTACTTTAAATTGAATAGTAAATCTAAAATAAAAAAAGTTTGAATTGTTAATTGATCTATTTTCAACACAACAAAATTGCTCCTGTGATATTATCAAATGTAAAACCATTTTAATCCGTCTTGATTTAATCCTTATTATCTTAAAACCAACATTTAACATTGTCAAAGGTCTCTAGTTATTAATTATATCTAAATTCCCTTCCCTAGGTATGATGGATATAACCCCAGTCTTCATCTTTGAAACCTTCTTGTTCCTGAACACAAACTTTATCATTTCAATAAAATCCCCTTTAACAATATTCCAATATTTCTTATAAAACTCATCTGGCAATCCATCCATCCCCAGACTTTTGCCATTTGTCATGCTCCGAATGGCATCTAACACTTATTTCATTGACTGTATTTGTAATATTGTATTGTGTTCATCACCTATAATTTTCTCTATATTATTCAAGAACTCATTTTGCCTATCCATATCACATTCTTCTTTCCTGAATGAATTCTCAAAATGTTCTCTCACATAATCCATGATGGCTTTTGGGCTTATTATTTCACTTCCATCATCTGTTTTTTATCTTACTTAAAAAAAAACCCTTGCCCCTTTCCCTCTTCCAAGTAGATACACCGATACCTACTCCCCTTTCAAATGGTTTTCAACTTTAGCCCTTACCTTTATACCTTCACATATTTAATTTTGAATATTATTTATTCTTGGTTTTAAGTGATTAGCAATATCAAGATTAACAGGGTCTAAACTAGGTTTCCCCATTCCTTGCATAAACTGATAATTTAGCAGATTTTACAGACCTTATTTTTTCTTATTTACTTGTTTAGAGCATTTAATAAAGAATTTTTTTAGTTAATTTTTTGCAAACTCCCACCACAAAATCATATTGTCAAAATTACATTTTTTTCCTAATATATTCCCAGCATATAGTAAAATTATCTGCAGTAATATCATTTTCAAATATACTATAGTTCAATTTCTAGTATCCCTTCCCTATTTTTACAATATTTTCTAATCTTAGAGATAATTTTACAGCACAGAGATCTTACCAACTCAAAGGAACTTTATGAATGTTAGAGATATTATTTTGGAAATCTGACATAAAACTTATCCAGTCTAGAACCATAATTATCTCTCAGAAAAGTATATTCAGTTTTGTGATTTTTGATAAACCAAGCATCATTCAACTTTATACTATTTTTTAGGTCCAGGCGCGATTTTGACAGTAGATCATTATCAGGATTTGACCAATATCTCATGCTTTCAATGCTAGTCCAATCTCCATCCAATATTATATTACTAATATTGTTTCTTAAGAAATATAAAATATCACTGCCAAAAAGATTTTCTCTTTCTTGTTTTTGATCACTGCCTGAAGAAGCATATATATTCAAAATTTGAATTCGACCATTTTAAACTCTACATACTGCACTTATAACAAAACCATTTACACTAATTTCTGAATTTAAAACTCCCACATTGTATGTGTTATTATCAAGCATAGCTAAACCTCCTTTAACATTTTGAGGATAATACTTTTTTAGGTATTCGAATTTACTTCTATCTCTCATATTGTGCTCTTGAATAAAAATTATATTAAGTTTATACAAAAACATGAAATCACTTAACTTCATCTACTTATTTATATTATTCAACCCATTTACATTTCTTGTGGCAACATTTAACATGTATGCATTGAATGTCAAAGTATTGAAGGGGAAAAGATGAACATAGAAACAAATAGTTTAACAATGCTTTCGTTTCTTGGAACGATTTCTATACATATTGTCCGAGGAATCACTTTCTTTCGAAACATCAACATTTTTCGTGTCCATTCCCTTATCCTTTTTAGAGTTATTCGTAATTCATTTCCAATACCCTGTTCATTATGACAAGTCCTTTTCTGATCAACACTGGGTAAAACCCGAGTTTCATCTAAATACCAAGCAGTGATTTCACGTTCCTCACTTACAATCCTACATTTCTCGGTAGTATTTTGACACTTATCAACAATTGTATATTCCTTCTTATTGTCTCGCTCATTTATATTATCTACATCATTTCCTAGATTTATTGCATTTACTTTATCGTCTTCATCTATTGCATGATGAACCATTCCTTCCACTAGTGTAGTTTTCATTTCACATGCTCCAATCTCCTGTGATTTAATAGTTCCTTCATACTGATAATAATCTCCTGTGCCATCGTCGCAGTCGTCATTAACAGGCTTTTCGTTCTTCTCGTTTGGTATTCCCTGCCTTTCTTCTACAACTGGAAGAGCGGATTGGGGAATTTTGATATGTCCCCCCTCATCTCCAATTTCTACTTCTACAATATCATCATGTTCCTGGATCCCTTTTCCTTCTCTTCCTGATAAATAATTTCAGGTCATTCTCCTATTTAGGTTGATTTATAGGAATTCTTCTTCACTCAACATGGGACTACTCATTTCATACTCACAATCCTTTACCATGTGTCCTTTTGCTCCCTATCTATTGCATGTACATAGTTGTCCATTATAAATAAATGACATAGCATAACCATGGGTTGTAATGGAAGAAGAGATATTTACCTTTAACCGCATTGCAGCCGTCCGAACACCTGTTAATCCCTTAAAGGGGCCTTATGAAAATCTGTTTTTTCTTATATTTTCAACTTTTCCATATCTCGACAAAACAAGAGTTGAAACATCATCTAGCATTTTGAAGGGTGCATTCCTTATTGATATGTAAGTTATAGATAAACTTAGATTCTTAACTTGAACAATTCCACTCTTGTCTAAACTGAATTCCTTGTCTTCATATCTCTATCAGTTTCTTAAATACGCTAGGTACTACTTTTACTATTACTCTATTTTTACTCACTGACTGCACACCTATCACTTCATCCAGGGAGAGTCACATGCTCTTAAAAAGGGCGTCAGTCACTATTACCATAGTTGATAAACTGTAAACTGCAATCCAAAGGAGTCCGTCCTCCTCAGCGGTGCTGAAAAGTCCTAATTTTCCTGAAGTTTATTCTTCCCTCAATAGATGGCGGTAGTGTCGCCCAACCCCGACCGGGAGTCGGGTATGCCAGCTACTTTCTACCGTGTTCGATTAATATAAATCTATAAATAGCTCAATACACACATTCACACACACACACACACAAAGAAAAACACCAATAAACAAAGTCACTATATTCAAACCCTATTAATGGGTTACTCAATACATTTTGAGGTGTAGCCTTCCTATAGAACACTGGAAAAACTACCCAAAACAGAGAGCGGTCCAAATGTCGTCTGAGTACAAACACATCACTCTTCTTTCTCCAATTATTGCTGCAAGTTCGGGGTAGAGTTTTATTAAATATTTCCCAGGCTTGTGTAGCCCTTTGGTAGTACCTGACTTTAACTGGTTCAAGAATATACATGTATTGGCGTGTTTCACTGTTTGCATCATCATCATTATTATTATTATTATTATTATTATTATTTCTGTTGTTGTTTTTGTTGTTGTTGTTGTGACTTTGGCCGTGAATGTTTCTTATGTTTCCATTTTTAAATTGTTGTAGGGGTTAAATTTTTGAATGAGCCAATATGCATCCTGGTGCAATTAGATATTCAGATACAGGTGTTATCAGACTTTTATATATATATTTTTTCCCTATTCTGTAATTTTACATTTGGAGCTTTTGTTTAGTATGGCAGCCTATGCCAGTTCTTTTTATAGAGACCAAGGATTTAAACTTCAGTGTTAGATGGAATATTTATGTTATTTACTGTTATCGGTGCGGGTTTGCTTTTTTGACACAGATAAGAGTGGGAATTTGATGCTGTTTGTTTTTATTTACCAATTATTATCGTAATCATTCATTCTTTTTATCTCTTTTTCGGATTTTATTTTCAAAAATCTATTGGAATTAGAAGGATTCATTATTATTTGCGTAATGTCATCTGCATAGGCTTAGTTTATGGCATATTCCGTGGTGATTAGCATATCTGCTGTGTAGATGAAGCAAAAAGAGTTGGTGATAGAAAGCACCCCTGTGGTACATCTCTTTTCCTATCTATTGTTTCACATAGTTTCCCCTCTCTGCTACGTATTCTGACAATTCTCTTTTATATACCTTGAGAGGCGTTTTTCCATTTTTATTGGTAGTTTCAATTGGAGTATTTTATATTTGAGGCCGCCATGCCATACTTTATTAAATGCCTTGGAGATATCTCTGCAGATGACCTTGTATTGGTGTTTTTATTTAGTTGGTTAAAGGCTATTTTTTCGTAAATTGCCAAAAGGGCAGTTTCAATGTTTCTGACTGTCCTGAAACCGCGTTGGTATTTGTACAATTTATTGTTACTTTATAAGAATCTCCTTTTTTTTCTTTTTTTTTCCGGCACTTCCAGCAGCGTCATTGGTTTTGTAATTGCTGACTGTTTTGGGGTCTTTCCCTCATTTGGGAGGAAGTGTGAGAAGTACTTTTTTATTTGGTTTCTGGTGATATCCAACTGAGAGTGTTAGGTTTAATATTTGTTGGAGTTTTCCCCCGAAGACCATTGGTAATTTTGGTAGCATTAACTTATTTATCCAACTTTTACCTGGTGCTTTGTGTTTGAACGATTTCACTGCTCTCATTATCTCGTGTATTTTAGTTGTTTTTTTCATCCAGTCTTTGCAGATCTGGACTTTAATAAAGGTTTATTGGTTCCCTATTTTCTTTTAAGAAGTTGAGGACTTTTGTTTCTCTCTCTATCGAACTTTGTATTTTCTTGGTCTGTAATTTCGAATGTGTTTGCCCCATGTTTCAGTTAGTAATTTAATTTGGTCTGCCATGACTTCTACTTTTTCACCATTGTTGTTGATTGAGTATGATATTTCTAATACCTGTAATTCTTCCGAGAATTTTTCTGGGTCTTTGTATGTTTGTCCTAGTTTTATTATCGTGTTGTTGCAGTTTTCTCTGTTTAATTCTTTAAGTATTCAATTGTGAATGTGTCTTA
>NC_090730.1:53329552-53330611 GCF_036898095.1 Palaemon carinicauda
CAGTGACGAGAAAGACCGTGCAACAACTGTCAGTAACTGGCATATGAACCTCTGGTAACACTACCTGTTGTATTGTCCAGAAAGAAACCTACTTCGACAGGATTTCAACCCCAACATTCCTGTAACAGCGACAGCAATCGAGAAAAAAAAAATCCGTTTACTAATGTTCATTTTTCTTCAGCCTTTCTCATTAGCTAACTTCCCCCAGATAACGGAACTACCAACACCTGTATGAAACCAAAGTAACCCGAAATTTTCCTTCTCTGCTTAAACTCTTTTAACTCTCCTTTCACTAGCAACTCTCTTCTCTCTTTTAAATGAAGTTCAGGACTTATTCCTAGCTAAACAATAAATTAGATAAGCACGTAGATACCTCAATGACTGAAATACGTAATTGATTATATTTTCATTGTTATTATAGTACTTTCAGATGCAAAAGTTTTCATTCCACTCTTTCTTAACCAAGTATACCGACTAACATATTTACTTTTTTCAGATTTCTCTTATTCAAGCTGAAGATTTATACTATTGCTCATCCTAAAAACTGAAGCTAAACTACCAAGGAATTTTTTATATTTTTTGTCAATATCTTGCAACATCTCTAGCTAAACATTTCCTAACTACTTCCCAAGCCCTTCTACTCATTGAGACTTACCATTAAACCTCTTTCTCTCTAGCTGAATGACGGGAGCCAGTAGGTTCTTTTGGGGTGGACACGTTCCTCCAATCTATTACCTTCTTTTAAATTTGAGCTGCTGATTATCATTGTCCCCACATCACAAAACACCCACAAATAAAAGTTGCAGATTATTACATAACCTACATTACCTACAAACCTGAAAAAAATAGCCAAACACCTACGGGCATTTTACAAAAAAAAAAAAAAAAAAAAAAAAAACAGCAAGAACAATCACTTGGGGCAGTGGGCTTCCCAATCAAAAATCTTTTCTATTTCATTGTGTAAGTACCGGATGCAATTTTTGGTAGACGCTAATGCTTGTGAAGATTACACGTTAATTCCTACTTGCAGAAAGGGAAGAATTTCTAAATACTTGACCT
>NC_090730.1:53331111-53333611 GCF_036898095.1 Palaemon carinicauda
TTCAACATCACACATCCCTGTCTCAGTCCCACTCTCACCGGAAACCAATCGCTCAATTCATTTCCTTACCTAACACATGCTTTGCTACCTGTGTAGAAACTTTTCACTGCTTGCAACAACCTTCCACCAACTCCATATAACCTCATCACATTCCACATTGCTTCCCTATCAACTCTATCATACGCTTTCACCAGATCCATAAACACAACATACACCTCATTACCTTTTGCTAAATATTTTTCGCATATCCGCCTAACTGTAAAAATCTGATTAATACAGCCCCTACCCCTTCTAAAACCACCTTGTACATCTAAGATTGCATTCTCTGTTTTAACCTCAATCCTATTAATCAGTACTCTACCATACACTTTTCCAACTGCACCCAACAAACTAGTACCCCTTGAATTACAACACTCTTGCATATCTCCCTTATCATTGTATAGTGGTAAAATACACTCACAAACCCAATCTGCTGGTACCATTGACAACCCAAAACACATATTAAACAATCTCACCAACCATTCAAGTACATACTACCTTCATCATCTCAGCTCTCACACCATCCACACCAGATGCTTTTCCTACTCTCATTTCATCTAGTGCTCTCCTCACCTCACCTCTTGTATTCTCTCTCTCATTCTCATCTCCCATTACTGGCACCTCAACACCTGCAACAGCAATTATATCTGCCTCCCTATTATCCTCAACATTAAGTAAATTTTCAAAATATTCCGCCCAACCTTCCATTTCCATCTTTCACTGTCTCTTCAATTCTTGAACCAGCCTCCCTTACTCTCTTCACTTCTTTCCAAAACATGTTCTTATTGTCTTCATATGAATGACCCAATCCCTGACCCCACCTCAGGTCAGCTGCCTTATTTGCCCTCACTTACCATGGGCTTTACTTCCACATTTCTCTCTCTATATCTTACAAACTTCTTTATACTATTACTCTGCAGCCATTCTTCAAAAGCCCTCTTTTTCTCTTCCACTTTTACCTTCACTCCTTCATTCCACCATTCACTGCCCTTCCTCATGCTGCCTCCAACAAACTTCTTGCCACACACATCACCAACTTCCACTCCTCCTGTAAATTGCCCGTTTTTCTTACTTTCACTCTATCATTTGCCATTTTAAACCTTTCCTGATATTTACTTTTTACCCCCTGTTTTATTAGCTCTTCAACCCTCACTAGCTACCTTTTACATCCACCTACTCTATTCCCCGACTCTTTTGCTACAACTAAATTTCCTTCCACCAAAAAATTTTCAGACATACCGTTACCCACACCCATAAACACGTCGCACGTCTTTCAATCATCCAAACATTCTTTTTAGTTATCAACACATACTCCATTAATGCCCTTTCTACCACTCTTCCTTTTGCCAGTCTTACCCATGTATACTTATTTTTTATATTTCTTTTTGAAAAATCTAGAACTTAGCACCATCTCTTGCTCAACAGACATATCTACCAGTCTCTCACCACTCATTTTCACCTGGTACGCCATACTTCCCAATGACACCTTCTAACTCTCCTGCACCCACTCTAGCATTTAAGTCACCCATGACAACAACATAATTCCTTCTACCCAGTCCTTCTACACACCTAGTTAATTAATTCCAGAACTAATTCCCCTCTTCTTCACTTTTCTCACAACCTGGTACATACGCACTGACATAAGCCCAACATCCCCTACCCAAACTAACCTTCACCCACATTAACCTAGATGATATCTCCTTCCATTCCACTATTTTACATCATCCATTCACTCATCAATAAAACCACATCTTCTCTTGTTCTTCCCCTTTCAATCCCAGACACTCTACCAGACAGTTCACCTAACATCACTTCACCTTTCCCTTTTATCTTTGTCTCACACAAAGCCAATATATCTACCATTCAGTTCCTAAACATACTTCCAATCTCACATCATTTACTTTCTATTTTACTACATTAGTCCAGCAGATATGTCAAAAAGATGTTTACTTCCGGAAGAAAGCATGAAAATTTGTATACAGGGGCTTTTAAGTATGCTGAATCCATTTCTAACCGGATCCACGCTGGCAAACCAAGGGGGTCCTACTCAAAATTAAGAAATCCAAAATGGCCGCCGTGTGTATTGCCGATTTCATTTGAACATTGGTTCTTTTTGACCTAGAAACATGATCTTAATTTAGATATATAGGATTTTAGGGTCAAGGAATGCAATAAGACTCCTTGAAAAAATATAAAATGTAATTTAGAACAAAATTCATGATGGCTGCCCTCCATGCATAATGCAAACCAGTAAACTATTTGTCTATTCAGTATATAACTACTTTATTCACCTTTCACTGTTATTAATAGGTTTTGGGACAAGAAATTCAATAAAGCATTTTGATTCCTATAATATGTTCACCAGTAAAAAATTCTAGTTATAGTTTAAATAAATTTTGATGAACCATTGAAAGCAATATTGTTCTTTCTCGTAACGCACAAAGAATAGAGATGTAAACTT
>NC_090730.1:53338611-53341111 GCF_036898095.1 Palaemon carinicauda
GTCACTGTCTATACAAGCTTGCCGACCAGGGGTTCGATTCCTGGCCGAAGCCAAGCTCTTGTCTTTGTGTGATTTCGCCTGGGGCTCTGATCCCGAGGTCGTTAAGAGAATCCAGACATTAATGTATCAAAAATATATATGGCTTATTTGAATATGAAAAACACGTAAAAATGTGCAAAATTTATCATTAATTGAATGCCAAGTAACAAACTACCAATTAGCTACGATGGTGAAGATGGGTTGATTTCAATTCTAAGTACAAAATACCTGAATTCGACAGGTATAAGTACAAAAGAATTGTCATTGGCTTTTATCTTTCTTCGTGGCCAAGTGGCTTAGTCACTGTCTATACAAGCTTGCCGACCAGGGTTCGATTCCCGGTCGGAGCCAAGCTCTTGTCTTTGTGTGATTTCGCCTGGGGCTCTGATCCCGAGGTCGTTAAGAGAATCCAGACATTAATGTATCAAAAATATATTTGGCTTATTTGAATATATATATATATATATATATATATATTTAAGTATCTATATGCATATATAATTATATATATATATATATATATATATAAGTATCTATATGCATATATAATTATATATATATATATATATATATATATTTATGTGTGTGTCTGTGTGTGTATATGTGTGTATAGGTGTCTGTATGTGTATGTGTGTTCGAACTCTTACAGAGATTTTGAAAAAAAAATTCGGTGATAATAACTGTCCCCTGATAAAAATTTAAGTAATTAAGCTTGGATGCTTAGCCTAGTTTATTAACCTTAGGATAAGTTTGCTACTAACAAAACTATATTCATGTTCATCAAAACTATTAATGTTTCTATATTGTATTACTTGGTTCAAACCCGATATGCACATCTAATGTTCTTTAGACTCTTAAATCTGTGTTTGGTCAAAATATCAATAACTTTCAAATATCTCTCTCTCTTATGGCATATTGCATATGAATATCAATATTCGTTTTGCTAATTGCTAGATTAACTGACCCTCCCCCCCGTCTCCTATATGATTGATTTCTGGAGCGACGCCGAAACCCTAAAATCCAAAGAGAGAATAACCCCTTTAGAATGTGGGCTATTGTTTCACAAAATGACCATTCCTTGAGGCTGCCCTGATGCTAGAGCTACTTGAAAAGTATGTTCTTGACTAAATCCCTTACCCTATTGATAAACTGTTTGCCTTCAAAGGACCACCCGCTAATGCCTCAATTGAATCCCAGCCCTTTTCCAGTCCGAAATCCTTTGATTCAGTTTATCCATTGTAAATTCCTACCAGACCCTTGCCCATACCAAATTGGCCAACTAACCACGAGGACAAACGCTAAAACTTAGATAGAATTACTAGCCTTTTCTGGAGCCAAATTCTTTGCCATGGATTATCCTTTTTGAATTCCTAACTAGCAAGAAATTTATTCTGTTTTAACTTTGACTTATGCCTCTCTCTGTTTCTCTGTCCGTGAATACTTTTTTTTTTTTTTTTTTTTTTTTTTTTTTTTTTTTTTTTTTTTTTTTTTTTTAAAGAACGTGCGCATTTTTAATAAAGAAATCCCTAGTAAACGTCCAGTTTAATACGAATTCCTCTACTGTCGTTTAGAGATTGGTACCTCAGAACAATCATTTTCTTACACATTAAAAGATATGTGGTGTTTACTGGGCAGTTGTACTTAGTGTCCCCCTTCATATAGTGCCGTAAAAATTTATCCCCTTTCTATTGCCCCTAATACCAGTCATCAACAAATGTGGTGACCCAACATTTCCATTATATATATATATATATATATATATATAAGTGTGTGTGTCTGTGTGTGTCTGTGTGTATGTAGTCGTTTGTATGTGTATGCGTGTTCGAACTGTTATAGATATTCTGAATAAAATCCAATAGTATTAACTGTCTCATGATAAGAATTAAAGTAAGTAACCTTGGATGCTTAGCCTTGTTTATTAACCTTAGGATAAGTGTGCTACTAACAAAATTATATTCATATTCATCATAATTATTATTGTTTCTGTATCATATTATTAGGTTCAAACTGATGTGCACATCATTGTTCTTTTGACTAATAAAGCTATTTGTTCAAAAAATTAATACTTTTAAATCTCTCTCTCTTTTGGTATGTTGCACTTGAATATCAATATTCGTTTTGCTAATTGCTAGATTAACTGGCCCTCCCCCCGTCTCCTATATGATGGTTTCTGGAGCGACGCCGAAACCATAAATCCCCTTTAGAATGTGGGCTATTGTTTCATAAGATGACCATTCCTTAAGCCTGCCCTGATGCTAGACCTACTTGAAAAACATGTTCTTGACTAAATCCCTTACCCTATTGATAAACTTTTTTCCTTCAAAGGACCACTTGCTAATGCCTCAATTTAATCCGTGCCCTTTTCGAGACCGAAATCCTTTGATACAGTTTATCCATTGTAAATTCCTTCTAGACTGTTGCCCATACCAAATTAGCCAACTGTGTATGAGGACAATCGCTA
>NC_090730.1:53351111-53361111 GCF_036898095.1 Palaemon carinicauda
TGCTACCACAGATCTCATAAGTTGCTCAGCATGCTTTGCATAATGCATAAAGAATGCCTTGGATGACTACCAGCCGGTGTACAAACAAGGATGTTCAAAGTCCATATAATTAAAGAAATTTTATGGAGGAGGCAACATTCCTTGGATCATGATTAACAGGTGTACTGTCTGGATCCGATCTGGGAATAACACGGGGGAATCTCGCCCTTAGTTATAGATAACTTTGAACCCAGGGTTTCTCTTCTGAACCGCTGTCCTCCCTAAAGTCTGAAGTTCTATGAAGGTAGACCTTTAGGCACTCCACCGGACATAGAGATGCATCTTCCTCAAGAGGGCAGATTCTCTAGGGACCCCACCTGTCGGTGGGTAGCTTGTTCCTGGTAAGAAACATTGGGTCTTGAAATAGAATCAGTTCTCCGTCCAAGAACTGGACGTGGCCTCCCTCTGTGGGGAGAGCCACTATTCACTAACTCTGGCCTCCAAGGCGAGTACAAACAGAAATATAGCTTAAATTCAAAACCTTTTAAGCCCATTCCTCATTGTTCATTATTTATACACAATGAGGAATCATATCTAATGACCAAGCAAATGGTCTTTGGAAGCGCTGAAGGGCTAGTTTATTAAGAACGTCGTTAGAAAGGTCGACCTGTAAGGTATATTTTATCTGATTTGTCAAGGCAGGCTTGAACAATAGAATTGTGTAGGCTGCTGAACCTTGCTCATAAAGGAAAATGAAGAATGATAAATAGGAATCTGTCGGGATTTCTTTCAGTTTCTTCACCTTCACAAAGGATAGCTATTTCTTCCCTGAAGCCTTATAATGTCTTCTGGTTTCCTCCAAATTTTAAACCGACTTTTAAACACCGAATCTTTATCTCATCGTTAAGGAAAGTAAATCATGAGATGTAGGTTCCGTGTTTTCTTTAATGGAGCGAAGACAGTCGACTTCTGTACTCACTGAGACAGGGATGGATCCAGTAGCGGAACGAATTTTCATTGTAGTTCCAATGCCATAGGGACCCACACGCTATTTGGCCACTTGCAAACCACTATTTCAGCTTTCCCTTTGAAGGATCTCAGCATATCGAGGATCTTCAAAAGGAGGTGTGCGGAGGGAACAGATAGATACAGGACCATCTGATCCACCCCAGGGACATAGCGTCCACTGCCTCCGCTAACGGATCCTCGTAAGTGGACACGTAACGAACTATTTTCTTGTTGTCTTTCGTCACAAAGAGGCCTATCTGCAACTATGGGACTTGACTCGAGATGGAGAACGATCCTGCATCTAGGGACCATTATGACTCTATAGGTATAACCCTAGATAGAGCGTCCGCTATCACATTGCGGAACTCTTGAATGTGAACTGCTGACAGGTGCCATTTCTTCGCGTTTGATGCATATTTTCTCCAGCCTCCTGTTGCAGCCTTAAGCTGTGCTCTTGGCACTGGATCTGTTATCAAAGCAAACTGTAGAGAGACCAGCACTCTCTCCTGTTCGCGTCTTGATATCCGTTTGGATTTCAATAGTCTCTTGACAGATCCTGCTATTTCTTTCCTCTTCTTACTAGGAATGGAAAGCCGATGTGACCCTAAATTCTAGTGGATTCCAAACCACTGAAATTTTTGAGCTAGAGAAAGACGAGACTTTTTGATGTTGATCTTGAATCCCAGATGTTCCAGGAACTGTATCACTATCTTAGAAGCTTGCATGCATACTGTCCTGGATGCTGCCCACACCAGCCAGTCGTCCGAGTAGGCTACTACTTGGACCCCTTTTAGGCGTAACTGATGGACGGCTGCATTCGCGAGCTTCGTGAAAATCCTTTGGGCTATGTTTTAGCCCGAACGGCATTGTTCTCAAGGCGTAAAGTTTTCAAAGTAACTTGAAGCCTAGGTAGGGGGAGAGGTGACGAATAATTGGAACGTGACAATAAGCGTCAAACAAGTCTATAGACACAGCATATGCCCAGAATGATTCTGAGTTTTCTGGGTCCTCCTTTGGAACACAAAACAGCCTTCCTTGGAATTTGATGGACTTAGACTTCCGGATTACTCTTTTGACTAAGAGCTCTCGGACATAATCTTCCAGAAGGGGGGTTGAATGTTGGATGAACTGAGGAAATTGAGGTGGAAGACTGCTCCAGCTCCAATCTAGTCCATTCTTATTTAGGCTGCGAGCCCAGGGATCGAAGGTCCAGTGATACCTAAAAAGCTGTAATCTCCCTCCTACTGCAAGTATCTACTTCTGCTGTTGTGGACCTGAGGCCTATATATATATATATATATACACTGTAGATATATATATATATATATATATACACTGTAGATATATATATATATATACATATATATATATATATATATACACTGTAGATATATATATATATATATATATACATACATATATATATATATATATACACTGTAGATATATATATATATGTATATATATATATATATATATATTTATATATATATATATATAGGTGCTATTATATTATGCTATCTACCACCGATTTTGCTATCTACCACCCTTTTGAGAAATTTTGGAATTGGTTTATTATTTTGTTTATGAGACCCCAATTAACACTACTTTACAATTAATTTAGAAATCACCTAATACTGTCACTGATTGGTTTAATGTGTCGGGAAGTGTGTAGTGTGGTGGTTTCAATTGGAAAGTTCTGAGAAAAGGCGAAGATGTATTTCCTGCTTTCTTGAATGATGTAAGATATGTTTACAAGCAGTAGTAGAATAAATTGTTGATTGAATATTTTTCATAGATTATTTTCTTTCAGTTTTGAAATATTTGATTTTTCATTTGACTAACTTGTAACATTGTTGTATTATGAGCTTTGAATAATTTGTAAAAAAAAAAAAAAGTTTCCCTACAAACTACTTATAATTATGCACCCATGTTGTCCAGCCAATAAATATTATTAAACTATAATTAAAGTCCAATGAGGATAACATACTGGTGTTAAGTAATCTGTTTGATAATCCTCATCAAACCGGAGGATTAACATTGACAGTAGATAACATACTTTGTGGTAGATACCATACTATAGTAGAAATTCGACGGTAGATAGCATACTATAATAGAAATTTGACGGTAGATAGCATACTATAATAGCACCTATATATATATATATATATACATATATAAGTATGTATATATATATATATATATATGTATATATATATATATATACATATATATATATATATATATAAGTATGTATATATATATATATATATATATATGTATATATATATATATATATATACATATATATATATACATATATATATATATATATATATATGTGTGTGTGTGTGTGTGTGTGTGTTTGTTTGTGCTTGTGCCTGTGCTCTTGTGCATATATGTGTTTTGTGCGCGTGATTATCCATATCGTATGATTACTTTTTTTTATTTACTATGCTGGCCAGGGCACAAGCCACTCTTGAGATACTACTGCTAGAGAGTTTCTGAGTCCTGGCCAGACAGAACTATATTGGATCTTCCTCTCTAGTTACGGCTTATTTTCCCTTTGCTTACACATCCACCGAATGGTTTGGCCTATTTTTTTCCATACCCCCTTCTGTCCTCATACACTTCACAGCACTGAGATTACCATACAATTCGTCTTCGCTCAAGGGGTTAACTGCTGCACTGCAATTGTTCAGTGACTACGTTCCTTTTGGTAAGGGTAGAAGAGACTCTTTAGCGATGGGAAGCAGCTCTTCGAGGAGAAGGGCACTACAAAGTAAAAACATTGTTCACTAGTCTTTGGTGGTACAATGGCCTTCCACTGTCCTCGATTAACGCTCTCCTGCTTTGGGCGTACATTCTGGCATGCTGTTCTATTTTATTTCTCTTGCTCTTTGTTTATAGTTTATATGTGTAGGATGTATTTTGATGCTATGGATTTTCCTTAAATATTTTATAATAATTCTTTTTTTACTTTTTAAGTTTACTTACTTACATGTTTCCTTTAGCTTGTAATAATAATAATAATAATAATAATAATAATAATAATAATAATAATAATAATAATAATAATAATAATGGTACTAGTAATAATAAGAAGAGAAATCATAATAACAGTAATTAAGAAAATAATTCAAAGTACATTTTTTATTATTTCCACTTTCCTACATCACCACACAAGAGTTCAAAGCTATTTCGAAATTTCCCTCATAAGAAAAGGCATTGTAACATTCTTGTATTATACTTGCATAGCACAACATACTGATAGGACAGAGAAGTAGAATGCATGGAACGAGTAGTCTGTGATAAAGCTGGTGTTACACCGGGAAAGCCTACAAAAAAAAAAAAATCATTTTAATTCACAGGTACGACTTCGAACGAAAAATATTTATGAACACACTTATATACATTCTCTTGTAGATTTCAGAAAAGAATTACTAATCGTTATGTTTGTTTTATTTCAGTTGACCAAAGAAATTATAACTTTAGCATTATAAAAAAACATAAAAAAATGAGTAATTTCGAATGATTGCGTTAATAGTTATATTGTTTTATATTAGGTAAAACGAAATTTGCACAGTTAAATGACCATTGTATTAGAAATAACCTTCCAAACAAACATCATTAAACTGACAACAAAATTGAAAACACAAATACCAACTTGTCCTTTTTTACTGATAACGAGTAAACAATCATATTTCTGTAATAGATTTCATAATCAATAATATGCTGTAATGGTACTGATGTCTGTTTTATCCCGTTCAACCAAATCTTTGTTATTGAAATAATCTTTAGCAATTTCACAACATATTTTCGTTATTAAATTGCCATTCATTACAATGACGAATCTCCCCTAATGATGTAATGATAAAATAATAAAAGTGATGATACAGAAGATATTTTGAAAATTATTAAGAATAGAATGAATAATAGTTTTTAATAAGTTTATATATATATATATATATATACATATATATATATATATATATATATATCTAGGCTATATATATATATATATATATGTGTGTGTGTGTGTGTGTGTATCTACATCTCTTGCGCCCATTGACGTTAGATTTTGCAAGTCAACTCTAATTTGAGCATTTGATTTAGTAATTTTCCACTCATTATCTCCTACTTCACGCTTCATAGTTCTCGGTCATGCAGGTCTGGGCCTTCCAACTTTTCTAGTGAGTTGAAGAGCCCGCTTAAACACATGATGAACCAATCTCTCTTAGAGGGTGCGAAGAGCTTACACGAATCCTCATCTAATACACCTCAAAATGATCTCGAGTAATATCTCTCCTAGTTTCATATCTAATCGTCTCCTGCCTTGTAACTCCCAAAACCCTACTTAGGCTTTGTTCCCTTATCTACTAGATCGGTTGGAGGTTGTTTAATTGTCGTACCATGACTCATGTAAATACAGTAACAATGATCTCAGCAAACTGATATATACTATATACTATATATATATATATATATATATATATATATATATATATTTAACGGATTTTGAGCAAAGCGAAAAATCTTTTTTTTTGTGAGGTAGCCATGTCATCCTGATGGAAGTTCTAATAGGTAGCTTCCTATGGTATATTTGACTAGAGTGATATTCACAGAGAATTTTACCTTAAGGTATCCAGAATTCTAACTCCTGGAGCGAATATCCCTAAATAATCTCACAGGGATATCACATAATATCAGAGGACGTATTCTTGACACGTCACATAGCTATCTTCGCCCCGAACAGTATTAACACTTCAAGGGGGAATAGTGACAAGAATCTGAAACGACAATTAAAAGATAGCCGCTCATAAGGCATCTCTCCTATTCCGTTTCCAATGTGTATCTGAAGAAGGCGGTAGCGCCCTCTTTATTCCTTGTAGCAATATACGAGGTGCTACAGATACTGTATGAGAGAGTGGTCAATAAGCCCTTTTACAATAAAAGGAAGGGCGGGTCTATCAGGACGACATGGCTACCTCACCCAAAAATAGATTTTTCGATTTGCTCAAAATCTGTTTTTTGGGCTCAGGCCATGTCGTCCTGATGGAAGTTTAGCAGAGCATTACTGTATCTATGGATTGTCAATCGGTGCCGTACTCTCAAGGAAGTATTTTCCTGTTCCGTCTAGACCTAGAGACCTATTATGTTGCCGTCATACATCATTTCATCTAAGCATGAACTATGTTAGTGCTTCTTTCCCCCTACAAGGACTCTGGAAAAAGTCTCGTGGAGTACATAATAACTCTGGATGACAAAATGATAAGCTTGCATAGTGGTCTCGCCCTATACAATATAAAGAAAATTTTGTATAAGAGTCACTAATATTAGTATGATTTGTGACACCTTCCCCAATGTGACTACTCTTATTAACTATTGGATAATGGTTGTATCCGCATAGGAACAAATTTTGCATCTCTGCCACTATCCCATTAGGGTACCACGTCAACCCTTCCTAAGGAAGGGTTAAAGTGAGTGGACTTTTGCTTGAATCAGGGAACAATCTTAAAAGACATACCATGATAAAAATATCCCTATTTTAATTTTAATGGTCAGTACATTTTCAATAAAATGAGTGTATGCGAAAAAACCCAGGGTTCACTATAAACAATTTTATTAGGATTTAATAAACGTTCATATTAGATCAACCTTTATAAAATGTATAAAAAGTGGATGATATGCGTTAAAGCATAAAGAAGACAGGCAACAGAAAATATAGTTTCATCTACCAGGAAACAGATTTGCCACTATAACTGAATTATTAATAATAATGATACATTCTGTATACTGTTTATTTACACTAGCGTAAGAAACGCTTGGCACAAGTGTCCGTATCATGCTATAGTCCACCAACGTCAATGGAACAGTTTGTAAGGACACTTTCGTGGCCCATCGCTCAATGTGTAGTAACATACAGTGACTACACATGCACCCTCTTAATTAATTGTCCCAAATTAATTACACTGTTCCTCGCAGATTCAAAACAGAAGGTTAAAGAATTCTACCTGCTGCTACCACAAACCTCTTAAGTTGCTCCACTTGCTTTGCATAGTGCATACGGAACACCTTGGATGACTACCAGCCGGTGTACGAACAAGGATGTTCAAAGTCCATAAAATTAAAGAATTTTTATGGAAGAGGCAACTTTTCTCGGATCATGACTAACGGATGTACTGTCTGGATTCGTCCCGCGAATAACACGGGTTAATTTAGCCCTTAGTTATAGATAACCTTGAACCCAGGGTTTCTCTTCTGAACAGCTGTCCTCCCATAAAGTCTGAATTTCTATGAAGATACACCTTTAGGCACTCCACCGGACATAGAGATGCATCTTCCTTCAGAGGGCAGATTCTTTAAGGACCCCACCTGTTGGTTGGTAGCTTGTTCTTGGTAAGAAACGTTGGGTCTAGAAATAGATTCAGTTCTCCGTCCAAGAACTGGACGTGGCCCTCCTCTCTAGAGAGAGCCACTATTTCACTCACTCTGGCTCCCAAAGCGAGTAAAAGCAGAAATATGACTTTAAATTCAAGGCCTGCTAAGCACATTCCTCATTATTCATTATTTATACACAATGAAGAATCTTATCTACTGACCATGTAAAGGGTCTTTGGAGGCGCTGAAGGGCTAAGCCTAGCATGGGACTTTGTAGTCCATAAAGAACGTTGTTAGAAATATCGACCTATAAGGCATATGGTATCTGTCTTGTCAAGGCAGACTTGAACAATAGAATTGTGTTGGCTGCTAAACATTGATCATGAAGGTGAATGAAGAATGATAAATGAGAATCTGTCGAGATTTCTTTTGGTTTTTTCGCCTTGACAAGGGATATCTGTTTCTTCCCTGAAGCCTCATAATATCTTCTGGTTTCCTCCAAAAGTCTAAAGTGACTTTTAACACCGAATCTTTTTCTCATCGTTAAGGAGAGAAAATCATGAGATCTAGATTCCGTGTTTTTTGTGATGAAGCTAAGACAGTCGACTTCTGTACTTGCTGAGACAGAGATGGATCCGGTAGCAGTACGAATTTTAGTCGTATTTCCAATGCCAGAGGGAACCACATGATATTTGGCCACTTGTGGGCCACTATTGCTGCTTTCCCTTTGAAGGATCTCAGCTTATCGAGGACCTTCAAAGGACCATCTGTTCCAGTCCAGGGACATAGGGTCCACTGCTTCCGCTAGCGGATCCTTGTATGGGGACACGTAACAATCTGTTTTCTTGTTGTCTTTCGTCGGAAAGAGGTCTATCTTCAGCTCTGGGATTTGATTCAAGAGGAAGGAGAACGATCCTGCGTCAAGGGACCATTCTGACTCTATAGGTGTAAACCTGGATAGAGCGTCCGCTGTCACATTGCGGAACCCTTGAATGTGAACTGCTGACAGGTGCCATTTCCTTCTTTCCACCAAACGGAATATGGCCAACATTCAGGCATCTCACTATCACCTCGCTGTCTAGAACCAGTTTTATGTGGGTCGAGTGGCAGGGAGAAACTTTCTTTAGTGTCAGAAGTACTGCCATGGCCTCTAGAAAGTTGATGTGAAATGACTTGAAAAAGATTGGACCAAGCTCCTTGGACTCTCATCTGATGAGAGTGATCTCCCCAGCCTTCCTTTGAAGAGTCTGTGTGGATAGTTACTGATGTGGGAGGAGGTTGAAGAAGTATTGATTTCTTCAATTGCTTGGCATTGGACCACGGCTTGAAAAGCGTTCGCAGTCGAGTCGGTAGTGGTTGTATTAGATCTCTTCGTGCGTATGATGCGTATTTTCTCCAGACTCATGTTGCATCCTTAAGCTGTGCGCTTAGCACTGGATCTGTTATCGAAGCAAACTGTAGAGAGCCTAGCACTCTCTACTGTTCGCGTCTTGATATCCGTTAGATTTCAATAGTCACTTGACAGATCCTGTTATTTCTTTCCTCTTCTTACCAGGAATGGAAAGTAGATGTGACTCTAAATTCCAGTGGATTCCAACCACAGAAATATTTGAGCTGGAGAAAGTCGAGACTTTTTGATGCTGATCTTGAATCCCTGATGTTCCAGGAACTGGATCACTATCTTAGAAGTTTCATGCATTCTGTCCTGGATGCTGCCCACACCAGCCAGTCGTCAAAGTAGGCTACTACTTGGACCACCTTTAGGCCTAATTGATGGACGGCTGCGTTTGCTAGCTTCATGAAAATCCTTGGGGCTATGTTTAGCCCGAAAGGCATGGCTCTAAAGGCGTAAAGTTTTCTATGTAATTTGAAGCGTAGGTAGGAGGAGAGGTGACGATTAACTGGAACGTACCAATAGGCGTCAGACAAGTCTTTAGAGACAGTATATGCCCTTCTGGGCAGTAGGGTCCTTATGTGTTGAAGCGTGAGTATTCTGAACTTGTAGTTCACTATGAACTTGCTGAGTGGCGACAAGTCTAGAATGATTCTGTTTTTTTCTGAGTCCTTCTTTGGAACACAAAACAGCCATCCTTGGAATTTTATGGACTTAACTTTCTGGATTACTCTTTTGTCTAAGAGTTCTCTGACATATTCTTCCAGAAGAGGGGTTGAGTGTTGGAAGAATTGAGGGAATTGAGGTGGAAGACTGCTCCAGCTCCAACCTAGTCCATTTTTAATTATGCTGTTGGCCCAGGGATCGAAGGTCCAGCGATCCCTAAATAGCTCTAGTCTCCCTCCTACTGGAAGTATCTTACTTCTGCTGTTGTGGACCTGAGGCCTTGCCTCCTCGACCGCATCCTCCCCTGTTCCCGAATCCTCTTGAAGGGCGTCTAGAAGCCAAAACTACTTGAAGGAGTTTGATGAAGTTTTCACCACAGATAGATCTCAAGTCATGGACGACCCCATTAAATTTTGGAGAAGGTCTGGATCAAGAGAGGATTTTTATTTCCAGATTTTAATATTTTGCCAATTGGAAAATAACGTCAAGACTACTCAACCTTTTTGACAAAATTTTCAACACAAATAGGTCTCAGGTCATGGACAAACATAGAATTTTGAAGACGATATGGAT
>NC_090730.1:53366111-53371111 GCF_036898095.1 Palaemon carinicauda
TATATGTATTAAATGATATAATCTCATTGATGCATATACACTCTTTGAGTTTTACTTTCCTTCTCATGGACGTTCGGATAATCAAATAATTGTACCAACCGTGTGTCACACAATTGTACATAATTATTTTGTATATATTATGCTTGTATCTGCGCTCTTCCCTCGCACTAAAAAGAAACTGAATGATCATGTCTCCGGTTTTACTCTGTAATATTGTCTGTCTCTCGAACATGTTATGTCCTGTTGCCTTGAGGTTTTGTATATAAAGGAGAGTGTTCCTTAATAAACAACTCAGTTGATTGCATCCTGCCTTTGAGTTCAATACCCTCTCTCGGCCCATCCCATTGGTGACCCCGGAAGTCGACTCGCTCCCACCGCCTTCCACCCCCACCCCCTCGCCAATTCATCGTTGGTAATATGACGGACTCTACGGCAGTTGGTGCTGCGGCCGCTCCATTCAAACTTTCATCGTTTGCCAGCGGAGAGGCGTTTGCTTGGTTTCAGCGCGCAGAAGTCCAGTTTCGTATCAGGGGCATGACTCGCTCAACCACCAAAGCGGATTATGTTCTCGCGGCGAAACCCGAGGGACACCTTCCCAGAAATATCCGACTAGCTATGTGAACAAGGAGACACCCCAATAGCGTATGACGCCCTCAAAACATACCTTCTGCAGCAGTATTCACCGTCGCCAGCCGCCCGTATAGCAAAGCTTTTTCAGCTCCCGCAACAACCGTTGGGGGACCATAGGGCTTCGCTTGCCCTCAAGATGACCAGTATCGCTCGGCTTCACCTGCCGCAGACGGCTCTCCTCGTGAGGTGAACCTATTTTTCGCCCTTTAGATACACCGTTTACCCGAACCTGTACGCGCTGCCATACCCGGTGTCGATAGTTTACCCCTAAAGGACTTGATGACTAAAGCTGACGCCCTTATGGGCAGCCACTTCAAGACCTCCAGCATCGCCTACACCCCTGACGACGAGGATGCCTATTCAACGTCAACCGAAGCTGACATGAATGCCGTAGGACATACACGCCTACTCCGTGACGTTCCGAAGCAGCGACAAAGCCGTCACCACCCACCAATCGCTCGCGCCCCAACGAACGACTTCTACAGCCACTTACTACCTCCCATTCGCCGCAGTTTTGCTACTACCACTTCAGATTCGGGGCAACCGCGAAGAAATGTGCCAAGGATTGCCAGATGACCCGCCTACAGTTCGCCTGTCTAGATCAGGGCGCCCTATTTAACATGTACAGTATGTCATTTTTAGGGGGGAGCCATGTACCAACCTTGTGTCACACAATTGTACATAATTATTTTTTATATATTATGCTTGTATCTGCGCTCTTCCTTTGCACTAAAAAGAACCTGAATGATCATGTCTCCGGTTTTGCTCTGTAATATTGTCTGTCTCTCGAACATGTTATGTCCTGTTGCCTTGAGGTTTTGTATATAAAGGAGAGTGCTCCTTAATAAACCACTCAGTTTATTGCATCCTGCCTTTGAGTTCACAACCCTCTCTCGACCCATCACATTGGTGACCCGGAAGTCGAATCGCTCCACCGCCTTCCACCCCCACCCCCTCGCCCCTTCATCGTTGGTACTATGACGGACTCTACGGCAGTTGGTACTGCGGCCGCTCCATTCAAAATTTCATCGTTTGCCAGCGGAGAGGCGTTTGCTTGGTTTCAGCGCGCAGAAGTCCAGTTTCGTATCAGGGGCGTGACTCGCTCAACCACCAAAGCGGATTATGCTCTCGCGGCGAAACCCGAGGACACCTTCCCAGAAATATCCGACTGGCTTTTTGAACAAGGAGACACCCCAATAGCGTATGACGCCCCTCAAAACATCCCTTCTGCACCAGTACTCGCCGTCGCCAGCTGCCCGTTATAGCAAAGCTTTTTCAGCTCTCGCAACAACCATTGGGGGGCCAAAGGGCTTCGCTTGCCCTCAGGGAGATGACCAGTATCGCTCGGCTTCAACCTGCCGCAGACGGCTCTCCGCGTGAAAGTGAACCTACTTCGTGCCCTTTGGATACGCCATTTACCCGAACCTGTACTCGCTGCCATACCCGATATCGATAGTTTACCCATAAAGGACTTGATGACCAAAGCCGACGCCCTTATGGACAGCCACTTCAAGACCTCCATCAACGCCTCCACCCCTGACGACGAGGATGCCTATTTCAACGTCAACCGAAGCTGACATGAATGTCGTATGACTTACACGCCTACCCCGTGACGTGCCGAAGCGGTGACAAAGCCGCCCACCACCCACCAATCGACCATGCCCCAACTAACGACTTCTACAGCAACTTACTACCTCCCATTTGCCGCAGTTTTGCTACTACCACTTCAGATTCGGGGGCAACCGCGAAGAAATGTGCCAAGGATTGCCAGATGACCCGCCTACAGTTCGCCTGTCTAGATCATGGCGCCCTATTTAACATGTACAGTATGTAATTTTTAGGGGGGAGCCATGTACCAACCTTGTGTCACACAATTGTACATAATTATTTTGTATATATTATGCTTGTATCTGCGCTCTTTCTTCGCACTAAAAAGAACCTGAATGATCATGTCTCCGGTTTTGCTCTGTAATATTGTCTGTCTCTCGAACATGTTATGTCCTGTTGCCTTGAGGTTTTGGATATAAAGGAGAGTGTTCCTTGATAAACAACTCAGTTGATTGCATCCTGTCTTCGAGTTCACAACCCTCTCTCGGCCCGTCACATAATGTAGCTGTAGATGTCTGTAGCGCCATGGCGTTACATAATGTTTACACATAATTTACGAATCCTAATCAGTGACTTTATTCTTCTTCTTTTTTTTTTATATTGGCGTATAGTAATCATCATAATAAAATACCTTAATTGGTAGTAACAAATTACATTTATGTTGCAATTACGAGTAGCAGCATCTTGAAAAAACTCTCAAAAATAATTGTCCTTACAGCACTAAGGGATGTGTACATCATAATCTATAAAATTTATGTGTAAACTTTTTTTATAGGTCATACAAATAAAACCATCAAAAAGATAATTTTACAAACGCCAGAAATGTGTCATATATGCTATGGGTGACAATGATATGTCTGTCAATGATAGAGATAAGAATCTCGCTATCATTCGGACAAATGCAAATAAATTGGTTTAATCAAAGAACTCATTAAAAAAATACCTAGAGTATAGGACGCTTTGATAACAACTTGAATACAGAGGTTGAATTTAAAAAAAAAAAAAATAAAAGAATATCGATGAATATATATGCAAGGGTAGCTTATAAAACAATTTAATTACTCAATGTAGATTTAAGTGGAGTGGCATCGGCTTTATTGCTTAAAGGATTATTTACATCAGAAATTAATATTACTGGTCTAAATTAGCATTCCCGTGCATATGCAATTATTATATATAAATACGCTTTGCTGCTACTTATTTGTGTTTGTTTTATATAAATTTATATTGATGTATAAAACATGTATAGGTATAAGTGTAATTGTATGTTTATATTGATTAGGTTATGTGAGCATGAACGACTAAATACAAGTTAATTATGTGCAAGCATGTACATGGGCCTACATGCATTTATAGATTTGCATTTGCCTAATTGCAGGTATATATGTATGATTATGTTTCTATATTTATATGGATAAGGCAATATATGTATATATATATACACACACACACACACACACACACACATATATATATATATATATATATATGTGTGTGTGTGTGTGTGTGTGTGTGTGCTTGTGTGTGTCTGCGTTTATGTGTGTATATTTACCTTGCCTGTTATTTAGTATCTAGTCAATTTTCTCACAGATTAATTATCCCTCTATGGATTTATATAATCTACTGTTTAAGCTGCAATATATTGTGATACACTTTTTAAATATTCGTCTCTCGTCCCAAGTAAAAAGTATGTTAAAAATACTATGATTTTGCTTTTATTTCGTTTTTTCTTGTGATCTTTATATCTTCAAATGAGAAGAATGGTGGGATTTCGAGTAAATGCTATACTTCCGAGAAGAAGAGTACTCATAAAAAATATGAAGATGAACTTTATCATTATTTTGAAAGCATTTTAATGGCAAAAGATGCCAGACCATTTGAGGAGGAAGCAAATTAAATTCATTAAAGCCCTCTCCTGAAACGAGCTTTGCAGAGAACATCTGGTGTCGGATCTGTTTCAAATATTATAATCAGGCTGAAAGTCCCAGGTAATTGACTACCCGGAATGCTCTCTGGCATTCATGTTTACTTAATTGAACAGGTAAGACTCTACACTAATTGGTTAGGCATTATTCCACAATATTTTTATGCTAACACTAGTTAATTTGTTTTAGCTTCCTCGTCCAGAAGATGTTGTAACGTTAAGTATAGTCCAATATTAATTTTCACTTAATATTAACACAACCTTATGGATCAAAGCTTTCTATATATACTATATATATATATATAAATTTAAATATATATATATATATATATATACACATACAAATAAACACACACATACGTACATACACATACACACACACCCACACACACACACACACATATATATATATATATATATATATATATTTATATATATATATATATATATATATAAATATTTATATATAAATATATATATATATATATATATAATACTGTACATATAAATATATAATGCATATACATATATTGTAGAATCAATTGAAACCTCCCAAAGACAATGAGTATATGAAACTTATCTAAAAATATTTGAACATAACTCTACGGGAAGTATAGGAATCATAAAATCATATAAAGAATGTGAGAAATTTTAGATTAAGATAGGTGAAATATTTATAACTTGCCTAAGAGATTTTTTTTATGAGTTCACATTAAAAAAATGCAGGAATTAACAGTAAATGGGATTACTTTAACAACTTAAGATTTGGACGCTCGCAGTTCTATTTTCTATATCAGTGAATGAGAGAAGATTTCCGTAGAAAAAGAAGAAATTTAGA
>NC_090730.1:53376569-53379069 GCF_036898095.1 Palaemon carinicauda
AATTTTGAGTGTTCTTCTCCTTGAAGAGTTTCTTACTATAGCTAAAGAATCTCTTCTACCCTCACCCTGATGGGTGTAGCCACTGAACAATTACAGTGCAGTACTTTTATCCCCCTTGATGGAAAAACTGTTTGGTAATCTCAGTGTTGTAGGCTTATGAGGACAGACGAGAATATGTGGAGATGGGCCACACTATTCGGTGTATGCGTAGGCAAATGGAAAAATTAGCTGTAACCAGAGAGATAAGGATTCAATATAGTACTTCTGGTCCGTCACAGGACCCCATGACTCTCTTTAGGAAGTATATCAACGAGTGGCTGGTCCCTTGGCCAACCTATTACCCATGACATCAGTCATGTGGTGAATAAATATCAAATTCCTCCGTCCCTCTCTCTCGCATCTTTCTCTGCATCTTCGCCTTCTTCTGTGGCCATTCGATATTGCTCATTGACTCGTACCAGTGGGACACTTGTATGAATTGACGATCAATATTACGTGTCATATGATTCCAAGTAAACTCATTTGAAGATACATCTACATGAATGACTGAACCAGCTTCCCATCAAAATGGCTGATCAAATGTTAAAATTTTGTGTTGTTCCACGTGTCTTTGCTTGCTGAGAAGTACGAAATTCAAAGTTTCAATACTGTATATGTATGACATATATGTTGAATCTAAGCTAATCAGAGGCATGAACAAAAAACTGCTGACTCTCCTGTCAAATTTTCTACTGGGGAGGACTTCCAGCATTCCACTTCACTGAGGTCCATTTAAATCATTTGGTAAAAAGAAATCCAAAAATCCGGAAGCTTCTCATAGGTCACCTCTTCATTAACAGATGATTAGATTCTGAAATACTTGACGTTAAATGTTCCAAATGTTCTTATTCCATCCACTGTCATATTAATTCTTGGAATGATCTTGCTCTTCATCGCTTTACGGTGATAGTTACAAAAATACCAATTCCAAGAAATGTGACTAACCATATAATGTGCATATACAGAGGAACTAGACAGAGATATGTTTTGGGATATCTACCCTATAGTCTACTAAGTAATTTACTCATACTTTTTTTACTATCGGCTACAATTATTCTTACACACTAAAAGGTCTTATCAATCATATATGATGAAGTAACACTTACACCCCACATCCAGACTTAGCATATCTTCTGTTATATCACCTTACTTTGTATTCATAAACTTCTAGTTATTTACTTACCTTGATAGAATAATCTTTGAATGCTGTAGTTTATCCCTTAATTCGGATAAGCTTCTTTGACTTCCTTGACTTTATTGTAATTATGAGTCCTCAGTCCTCCTCTATCGCTCCTTTTTGCTTGCCATTCGACTATTGCCTGCTACTATTACCACTTCATCTTCCCCTCTTTTCTGGTCTTCCTTTCAATCTCACAACTCCGATCCCCCGCTCATTTCCTTACCACTTCATCTTCCCCTCTTCTCTGGTCTTCCTTTCAATCTCACAACTCCGATCCCCGCTCATTTCCTCCCCATTACCCCCCCCCCCCCTCTCTTTCTCTCTCTCTCTCTCTCTCTCCTCTCTCTCTCTCTCTCTCTCCTCTCTCTCTCTCTCTCTCTCTCTCTCTCTCTCCTCTCTCATTTTGTTTTTACTATCGGCGTGGCCGTATGATTGTTCCTACCTAGTTGACTGTAAAACAACACCTTCTCTCTCTGTAGTGTTATACATAGAGATATATAACCTTTTACACATAAGTAAGGTGTTCCCCTCTGGTCTGCTAGAAACATTAACGCTAAAAATGTTTCGATGGAATTATATTCATTAAATTTCAGAGTTTTGTATAGACTATTTAGAAACTTGGGATTTCATATGACCTTTCTTTTTCTCCAAGTAACAATACACTGAATGGTTTTATTATAGGAAACATGTTTGTGCAATTTTATGGTCTCGTCTTTTTCAGTCTCCGACTTGTCTTGTTAAAATAAAATAATATGTTTTTCTTTGTCACGATTTTAGTTGTTTTTCTTATCATAAAAACTCCAAGATTAAAATGAAGATCTTCCCTCAATTACTCGGAGAAATATTAAACATAATCCTCCAGAGTTATAATAAAATGTTTCTCATAGTACAAAACAAGGTATATTTCGCGTGCTTCAATTTCAATTCATCCTTCCACAATTTATCATTGGTTTGATAAATTAAAAAAATTCAGAGATGTATGATGGATATATATTTGCTGCTGTTAACAATCAAGTAAATATTATCTTTTCGCATCTCCGATAAGGATTTTGAAGAGCTTTATTTGCTTTCAACTTCATACCTAACTGATTGCACCTTTCCCAGGCTGAATATTTCCCCAAAGTGAGACTTTCTTTAATAGACTTAGGTTGTAAGGATTTATTTCGAATTTTATTCATATTGCTCCATCCCAGAAACATATTATTCATTTTGAAAGTAGCTAATAATTGTTTTTATTTATCTATCATTAACGAGAGCAAGTAAACTAATTTAATTATCAAG
>NC_090730.1:53381569-53384069 GCF_036898095.1 Palaemon carinicauda
TTGTGTGATTTCGTCTGGGGCTCTGATCCCGAGGTCATTAAGAGAATCCAGACATTAATGTATCAAAAATATATATGGCTTATTTGAATATATATATATATATATATATATATATATATATATATATATATATATATATATATATATATATATATATATATATATATATATATATATATATGGTTCTGTGTGTGTTTTTGTGAGCGTGTGCCGCGCCCGCGTGTGTGTGTGTGCTTGTGTGGGTGTACTGTATACGTAAAACATTCATTGGCATGTACCTTCTTCCTTCCAACTAGTACATTTTACATTTGATAGTTGAATATCAATAAGATATGTGTATCGTAATTTTTATGCCTAAAGTAAGACTAGTGATGATTTGAACTCTAATAACAAGATAATAATACACAGATTTTTATCATTTCATTATACTCATAATATCATTCATGGGAGCATATGATCCATTCCCGTAAACAATACAACAATGAGATTTTGGATACCCTTTTTCCAAGTCCGCATTAAAGATGGTATTAGATAGTACCAAAATTATAAGACCGAATTTGATTATCCATTTTTTTCAAAGGTTTATGTATAGGTATTTATGAATATATTAATTTCCCTTTCATGCTATGATGTGTGATTATAAAACTATATTATTTGAAGTAACTAATTGTTAGTTTTTAAAACATTCTCATCAGTAAGAGGTTTCCATTATCTCTGCTTATCCTTATTGGTTAAAATAAAAAAAAAAAAAAAAAAAACCTGTCCAAGTTCAACTTTAAGTACTCCATCATTCCAAATCTGTAATAAAAATCATTTAAGAATGTAAGAGAAATAATAATTTATCACATACTGCGAATATTTCTTTTGATTTTGGTGATCGCTGTAAGTATTCACCAACATTTGCATTCCGCAGAAAATCTGTGTCAAAAGTATCTAAGATAATCTGGTAAATATGTCGGAACTAAATCTTAAACCAATAATTAATTATTCGGCTCCTAAGTGTCTACTCTCATCCATTAACCGAACGGTAAAACAACAATCAACGTAATTAAGGATGGAATTAGGATTTAAATAATCACTAATTTTCTCCCAGGGAAATTCCGTTCCCAAGTAGACAAATGGAAGTGGCGATGAAGAGGACTTTTCTCCCATCCAATCTTTACCGGTAAATGTACGATAGACAGTATATTAAAGAAAATACATTCTCTAATTATTTTCAAAACCACAATTCATTTTTATTTCCATCGACCTAATGTTTGATAAATATGAATTCTCTAAATAAGTCTTTTTAGCATTACTTTATTTGATAATTCTTTTTTTCCAAGAAGTCGTCGTGAATTGATTTGAAATGGAATAGGCTTCTGTTAATCAAAATCGAATAGATACAAAAAAAAAGATATACTGCCATTCAAATATTTCTTTGCATATGCTTTTACCACTAAAGAAACACTATGTCGTAATAGATAGATATCAAAGTGATCTACGTAGTAAAGTTTCATGAGAAAATAAGGTAATAGTTAACAACACATAGTTTAAAGTATGCATTTCCAATTGCTGTCTAACCAAAACTTCTTTTAGGAGGTCTGGTTTTTAAACTGAACAATCCTAATAACCGTTTAACTTTGATTCTTGATGTACTTCTCAACTACATGCGTATGATTATGCAATTAAATACAGTACCTTCCTCAGCAGAAAAAGATCTCAGCCACCAAGGAAATATATTCTTAAATTGAAACAGTGACTCCGCTGTCTGGACTAGGTTTTCTGCAATGACATAGAATTTTGAATAGGGCACGAGTGACGATGGATCACGCCATTAGGCCTGGAATGGATATTTCTAGTATTTAGAAACACTCGAATGACTATTATAAGTAGTATTCCAATAAGTCACTGACTTTTAATGAATAGACATCAAATTATTTCAGTCAGCTACAAATTTGTATAAGCACTGTTATCTATTACACATTAAAAAAAACATTAAAATTTCATGGGTGTAATAATGATTACCTATAGAAGTTTCTATAGTATTGAAACGATGAATCTATCCGACTGAGGATATCTAAATTGATATTTCAGGAGTAAGCATTATTATTTTTACTGTTGCCACCAATCAAGATAGCGATCGAGTACGTGTGGGTGATAACGAGTGTAAACCTAAGATCATTGGAAAAAAAATAATAATATTGGAGCAGTGTTTTTTTTTTTTATATATACCTAACCCTATTATTATTATTATTATTATTATTATTATTATTATTATTGTTACTGTAGTCACACACACACACACACACATATATATATATATATATATATATATATATATATATATATATATATATATATATATATATATATATATATCGCCTTAACTTCCCTTCACTGGTTCTTTTACAAACCCTAGGGAGCCGTGCTGTTATTGTTAATGTCCTTTTATTACCTGTCATTCCTACTTTTTGTCTTGCTCATGCTCATTTCTTTTTCTGCAATATTGTTAGAATAT
>NC_090730.1:53389069-53416569 GCF_036898095.1 Palaemon carinicauda
GAGGATAAGCATATAATTCATGAACAAGTGCAGCCTTTGGCCTTTCATATATCTGTGTAAGAGAAGCTGTGGATCACCCTGCACTGTTTCATAATGAACAAACGTTGAACAAAAGCAATCAGAGATTTCTGACCTCCGCCAAAGGTCACTGGAGTCGTCCACGTCCTAAGATCTATCTGTTATGGAAAACTCGTCAAAGTCCATCAATTTGGTATGATGTTATATTTAAAATGATGAAAAATGCAAATCCACATTGAAATCATCCCCAAAAATAAGTGGGGTCACCAAAGACCTAACGTCAACATGGGGTGAGAATTTCGTCCAAATTCTTCAAGTAGTTTTAAGATTATTTTCAAAATAGCAAAACATACCAATCTGGATTTAGAATATGGATCCAGATCACACACATTAAATGGTGTCGCCCATGACTTAAGATCTATCTATTGTGGAAATTTGGTCAAAATTCGTAGAGTAGTCTTGACGTAATCCTTTCCACAGTGACAGACGCAAATAAATAAATAAATGAATAGACTAGAATTTAAATCTGGATCCATATCATCTTCAAAATTCTATGTTTGTCCATGACCTGAGACCTATTTGTGTTGAAAATTTTGTCAAAAAGGTTGAGTAGTCTTCACGTTATTTTCAAATAGGCAAAAAATTCAAATCCGGAAATAAGAATCCTCTCTTGATCCAGACCTTCTCCAAAATTTAATGGGGTCGTCCATGACTTGAGATCTATCTGTGGTGAAAACTTCATCAAACTCCTTCAAGTAGTTTTGGCGTAATCCTGTCCACAGTCACGCAGATAGACGAATAAATTAACTAAAATCTGAATCTGGATGGTCTCCAAAATTGATATAGGTCGCCTATGACATAACTTCTATCTACGGTGAAAAATTTGTCAAAATTTGTCGAGTAGTTTGACGTTTTCTTCAAAACAGCAGAAAATGCAAATCCAGATCTTAAATCAAGAATTAAATCCAGAACATCTCCAAGATTCAATGAGTAATTTTGACATTATTCTGTCCACACACACTCGAAAAATTTAAATACGGATCTAGAATCCGGATTTAGATCTAGAGTCCAGATCAAAAATCCGGATCATGATCTGTATAAGCTCTAAAATTAATAAGGTCAATCATATCCTAAGATCTTTCTTCGGCGAAAATTTCATCAATATCTATCAACTAGTTTTGATATAATTCTCTCCATAAGAAAATGTCCACAGGCACAAATAAATAACATAACACGATCACAATACTTCCTTGGCAGAGGTAATAATGTCATGTTAAGGTCATAGCTTTATCGTTTTGTTGGATTTTCGACTGATATAAAAATTCTCCGTTCATAGCCTTCAGCATTCCCAGTATTATATTTTTTTCTCGGTTCATATTCACATATGTTGTTGCAAACGTATTACTTGAAATACTGCATTAAAAGAAATCAGGTCCAAACGATTTTTATATTTTAAGTGCAGCAAACAAAATGCATATGTTTATAACAACTTTTTGCTTACCACTGCTCATGTCTTTGTGTAGTTTTGAAGTTACATACTTTATTCAAGTGACCTCCAGTATCACTTGGTTAATATTAGCACATGCTGGTATTGCCGGTATCCAGATTAATCTTTGCATCTTTTGCATTCTTCTTCCCTTCATCAACCCACCATTTGTGTTTAAACTTTGCATCAATATTTGTTTAATTACAAAAGTTAGTGACATCCCTACCCAGTAATTCATTTTCATATTCTGCTTAATGCCAATCTTTAAGTTGCTCCATAATCTGAAGGTACACATATGCAGATTTTGTATAGTGATAGTGACCTGCAACTGCAAAAAGGGTAACGTATTCTGCATTGCCTTCAAGTGAAGTAAATAATTCACAGTGAGCTATGCTTTGATAAACTGCCTCAGTATGTTAACGATATCCATATGTTGCATCCATTATTTAGCATTTGTTTGATTTTATATTTATATTTTCTCCTTGTATATTATCTTACAAATATCATTAATTACCTTTGATGCAAGAATATCATTTTTTTACCATATAGTATTTCATTTAGTATCGACAAATCTCTGAAAAAACACCAAATAATGAATTGGACTTCTCCTCGTGATTGTACCAACCGTGTGTCACACAATCGTACATAGTTCATTTTTGTGTATATATTATACTTGTATCTTCGCTATTCCCTCGCAATAAAAAGAGCATGAATAGACATGTCTGTTTCTCTCATCAGTAACGGTGTCAATTTTAAACATGGAAATTCTTGTTGCCTTGAGATTTTGTATATAAAGGAGAGTGTTCTATAATAAACTCAATCAGTTGCTTTATCCGTTCTTCGAGTGACGACCTTCTCTCGGCCCGTCACATTGGTGACCCTGGAAGTCGACTCGCTCCTCTCGCCTTCCACACTCGCTCACCCCTCCATCATTGGTAATATGGTGGATTCTACTGAAGTTGGCGCTGCCGCTGCCCCATTGAATCTTTCATCATTTGCCAGTGGAGGGGAATTTGCTTGGTTTCAGCGCGCAGAAGTCCAGTCTCGCATAAAGGGCGTGACACACTTAACCACCAAAGCAGATTATGTTATCATGGCGATACCCGAGGACACCTTCCCGGAAATATCCGACTGGCTTTGCGAACAAGGAGACACACCAATAGCGTATGACGCTCTAAACATACCCTCTGCAGCAGTACTAGCCATCGCCAGCCGCCCGTATAGCAAAGCTTTTTCAGCTCTCTCAACATCCGTTGGAAGACCAAAGGGCTTCGCTCGCCCTCAGGGAAATAACCAGTATCGCTCGCCTGCAACCTGCCGCAGACGGCTCTCCTCGTGAGGTGAACCTACTCCATGCCCTTTGGATACGCCGTTTACCCGAACCTGTACGTGCTGCCATACCCGATGTCGATAGTTTACCCATATAGGACTTGATGACTAAAGCCGATGCCCTTATGGACAGCCACTTCAAGATCTCCATCATCACCTCCACCCCTGACGAAGAGGACGCCTATTCAACATCAACCGAAGCTAACATGAATGTCGTAGGACATACCCGCCTACCCAGTGACATGTCGAAGTGGCGACAAAGCCACCCACCTTCCACCACCTGCTTGCACCCTAACCAACGACTTCTACAGCCACTTATTACCTTCCATCCGCCGCAGTTTTGCTACTACCACTTCATATTCGGGGCAACCACGAAGAAATGTGCCAAGGATTGTCAGTGGCCAAAAAACGTGTAAGTAGGCCATCGCTCGTGGCGTCGGCCTCCTGTGTTTCTAATCTTTTCTTTTTACATGATGCAGGAATGGGCGTGTGATTTTTGGTAGACACGGTTGCTTGTCGTTCTCTTTTGCCGAGGGAATTCTTCAAGACACAACGTAGTCTGTCTGTCCGCTTGGTAGCTGCCAACGGATCTGCGAAACCCACCTACAGTTACGAGAACCTCATATTATCGTTCGGAAACAGTAAATTTAATTGGAAGTTTCTCGTCGCTGAGGTCACATTGCCAATCCTCGTTGCGGATTTCCTCTCTCATTTCCTCCTTCTGGTCGATGTCCCCCACCGACGATTGGTCAACGCAGACTCGTACATGTCGACACCTCTTCAACCCGCCCCCTCCAACCTCGCTCTCCACATCAGCGCACCCAAGGATGCCTACGCCCACCTCCTCACGTCGTATCCGGCAGTTTTCCGTCCAGAACTTCACCAAACGCCCACGGCCGCTGCCAAGCACGGTATTTATCCCCATATCAAGATGACGGGAGCCCCAGTCACCGCAAAATTCAAACATCTGGCACCAAACGACCGGCTGCCACCAAACAGACATTCGCCAAAATGGAGGAAATGGGCCTTGGCCAAAAGGCCTCCAAACCATGGTCGTCACTCTTACACATCGTTCCGAAGAAAGACGGCTCCCTCCGTCCGTGCAGGGATTACAGGCGCCTGAACATGCAAACAGAACCGGATCACTACCCCCTCCCAAACATCGCCGATGTGACCTCGTACCTGCACAAAGCGAAGGTTTTCTCTACGCTCGACGTCCTGAAGAGGTATTATCAGGTGCCTATGAACCCAGAAGACATCACGAAGACTGCCATCACCACTCCGTTTGGTACATACACCTTCAATTACTCCGGTTTTGTCCTTTGTAATGGCGGGGCCACTTTTCAACAACTCATGGATGGCATCTTAGGGGACCTCCCTTTCTTTGTATGTTATGTGGACGACATACTTGTGTTCTCCTCCTCAAAGGAGGGACACCTCCGTCACCTGCGCATCATGCTCTACCGCCTGCAACAAAACGGCCTTGTAGTCCGGTACGACAAGTGTACCTTTGGCGCCAACGAAGTTTCGTTCTTAGGGCACCGCATCAATCCTGAAGGAGTTTATCCCCTCCCTGAGAAGGTAGCAGCCGTTCAGGACTTCCCCGTGCCCTCGACCGTCAAAGCTCTGCAGGAATTCATGGCCATGATCAACTATTATCACCGTTTTCTGCCAGCCATTGCCGCCACTATTGCTCCCCTCTTCATCTCCCTCAAGGGTAAGCCAAAGGACCTGAAGTGGGGTCCCTTTCAAGAAGCAGCTTTCTGCAATGCAAAGAAGGCCCTATCAACTGCTGCGGCTCTCACTTTTCCCATCTCAAATGCCCCTCTCCTTCTTTCCACCAATGCCAGCGACGCTGCTGTTGGTGCATTACTCAAGCAGGTGGTCAATGGCTCGTCCAGCCCATTGGCCTTCTTCAGCAAAAAAACTGTCCAAGGCAGAATCGGGTAATTCTACCTTCGATCGCAAATATCTGGCGGTGGACTTGGCTGTCCTTCACATTCGCCATTTCTTAGAAGGTACGCCCTTCGTTATTCACACAGAAGCCATGCCTCTGGTGCACGCCTTCACTCGACATTCTGATGCCTGGTCCGCCCGTCAAAGACGACATCTCTCCGCCATGGCATAATGCAATGGCACCCTTCAATACGTCCCTGGGAAAATGAATCCCGTTGCCGATGCCCTGTCAAGAAACACGTTGGCAGCCGTTCAACTGGGATTGGATTACAACACTCTGGCTGAAGCGCAATGACCGGATCCAGAGTATCAAGCATGTAAGACATCCTGCACGATCCTCTGTTTGGCAGACTTCCCCCTCGAAGACTCCAACACCCCCCTCCTCTGTGACGTCAGTACCGGTAGACCGCAACCTTGGATTCCTGCTCCCATGCACCGGTAGGTGTTTGATTTCATTCACAGCCTTTCACATCCCTTGTGCCGTTCTACTGCACAGCTGCTGAAGACGAAGTTCATTTGGCACGGCATTTCTAATGATGCTAAGGATTGGGTCCGCGCCTGTACTTCTTGATAAACTTCCAAAGTGCATCGACACACAGATTCATGAGTGGGCACCTTTCCTCAACCTCAGCATCGTTTCGCACACATTCAAGTCGACGTTGTAGGCCCCCTACCCACATCACAAGGACATCGTTACCTGTTTACCATCATCGACCGCTCCACTCGTTGGCCTGAAGCCATTCCCATGGAAACTGCAACGTCCGCCTCATGTACATCTGCCTTACTCTCAGGATGGATTGCAAGATTTAGTATCCCTGAGCATATTACTTCTGATAGGGGTACCACTTTCACCTCTCAATTGTGGACATCATTAGCGAATCTCCTGGGCATCACCCTACATCAGACAACTGCCTACAACCCCGCTGCCGATGGAATGGTTGAACGTTTTCATCGCACCCTCAAAGCAGCTTTGATGTCCCGCTCCAAGGATTCCAACTGGTTTACTTCCCTGGGTTCTCCTGGGACTAAGGACCACTCCTAAAGATGACCTCGACGTCTCGGCAGCTGAAATGGTGCATGGCGACCTGTTGGTCATCCCTGCTGAATTTCTTCCTTCTACAACCTCTTCTGACGATCTCCAGTACATACCTCATATCGTGGGAAAATTTACTCCATGCCGCCAGACTTACAAGCCCCCATACCGACAGCCTTGCACTCTGCGATGCACGTCTTCCTACGCAACCACACTAGCAAGCCACCGCTAATGGCCCCTTGCACGGGCCCTTTCTTTGTGATACGACGTAGTTCGAAAGCATTTCTACTAAACATTCGTGGCAAAGAAGACTGGGTCTCCATTGATCGTCTAAAACCTGCTTATCTCCTGCCAGATGACCCGCCTACAGTTTGCCTCTCAACCAGCCACACATGAATAAATGTTGTTGAATATCCTTTATCCCTTGCTCCTTAATAACCTAGGGGCTGCATTATTGCAAGAGCCCGTGCTTGGCCCTCAAGTGCCAGGCAATCTACTGTGTGTCCACAAAGTCTGAGTACAAAGGAAATTTCACTATTTCATTTATGTCATTTTTTCCTGTCCAGATCGAATGATGGCTCTGTCTAAAGAGGAAGAATCCAGATGGTACTCTTTAGGTGGACGAGAAGGAACGATGGCCTAACACAAAATTGCAAAAGAATTTAACCTTCGACACCCGCATTTTACAACTATTTATTTCACTTCCGATTTAATCGAGTTCACCTGAATATTGTAAAGCGCATCAAATTATGTATTGAAAATGCTGGATATCATATTAAGAAAATTATCTATTATTATTAGATTTAAATGAAATTGTTTTGTTTTGAAAGTATGTTAACCCTGGATAGGTACGATGGGTCGTTAGCGACCCCGAGCGTCAAAAAAAAACAGGTTTTTCTCACGTGACTCACCCCCGTGACTGAATTTGTGGGTGATCGACCTGCAGGAGGTGTCTCCCCTACACGCTCTAGTAGTGTCCAGATGTGCATTGCTGTAGCTGTACTCCTTCCCCGATTTCTGAGGCGCGTCGGGGTCGTTCGCGACCGAGTTTACCCTTCTAAGGTAGTTTGCATAATTATCAAAGTTATTACGTATTATGAAATTGTCGTAGAATGGTGCAACTTGTATAGGTTATCAGTTGTGGAAAGTCTTGGTGGATTGTTTGGCTACCATGTGCATGATTTTTTTTTTAGTTAAAATGTCGTTCATCACCACGAGGACCATTTTACCGCGAGTGCCCGTTTTTCATTTTTTTTCATTTTTTTGCCAAGTCATTTTTCCGTAAGATATTGCCAAATAGGGTCGTAAAACTTTTGCTTGTTTAGTGTTGGAAAGTGTGTCTAGATGATCTGGCTACCCATGCATGACTTTGTTTTTGTCAGATACGACGTAGTTATTGGTATATTGGGTATTTAACTGCGGTTACCAATTTCTGTTTTTTTTTCAATATTTGTAAAAATTACTACGTAGTAAGGAATTGCCGTATATTATTCATTTTTTTTTTCATGTTTATATGTTAGAAAGTGTGCCTTGATGGTTGGGCTAACACGTGCATGTCTTTTTTTTTATCTGAGATGCCGTATATTAGAATGTCGGGCATTTTACCGCGAGTGTCCCTTTTTCATTTTATTTCATTTTTGTGCCAAGTCATTTTTCCGTAAGATATTGCGAAATAGTGTCGTAAAACTTTTGCTTTTTTAGTGTTGGAAAGTGTGTCTAGATGATCTGGCTACCCATGCGTGATTTTGTTTTTGTCAGATACGACGTAGTTATTGGTATATTGGGTATTTAACTGCGGTTGCCAATTTCTGTTTTTTTTTCAATATTTGTAAAAATTTACTACGTAGTAAGGAATTGCCGTATATTATTGATTTTTTTTTCATGTTTATGTGTTAGAAAGTGTGCCTTGATGGTTGGGCTAACACGTGCATGTCTTTTTTTTTATCTGAGATGCCGTATATTAGAATGTTGGGCATTTTTCCGCGAGTGCCCCTTTTTATTTGTTTTGCATTTTTTTGCTTAGTCATGTTACCGTAAGGAATTGGCAAGTAGTGTCGCAAAACTTATATTTTTATAGTGTTGGAAAGTGTTTCTAGATGATCTGGCTACCCATGCCTATTTTTTTTTAGCCAGATATGGCGTATATATAAGTATGTGTTCGATTTTCCTGTGATTGCCATTTTTTCGTTTTTTCCCATTTCTTTCAAAATTACTACGTACTAAGGAACTATCACAGAGTAATATTTCATTTATATGTTTATTTGTCGGAAAATATGCCTTGATGGTTTGCCTAGCACGTGGCTGAAATTTTTTTTTTTCTGAAATGCCGTATATTAGAATGGCCATTTTTCCACGAGTGCCCCTTTTTATTTGTTTTGCATTTTTTTGCTTAGTCATGTTACCGTAAGGAATTGGCAAGTAGTGTCGCAAAACTTATAATTTTATAGTGTTGGAAAGTGTTTCTAGATGATCTGGCTACCCATGCCTATCTTCTTTTTTTAGCCAGATATGGCGTATATATAGGTATGTGTTCGATTTTCCTGTGATTGCCATTTTTTCGTTTTTTCCAATTTCTTTCAAAATTACTACGTACTAAGGAACTATCACAGAGTAATTATTCATTTAGATGTTTATTTGTCGGAAAATGTGCCTTGATGGTTTGCCTAGCACGTGGCTGAATTTTTTTTTTATGAAATGCCGTATATTAGAATGTTAGCCATTTTTCCGCGAGTGCCCCTTTTTATTTGTTTTGCATTTTTTTGCTTAGTCATGTTACCGTAAGGAATTGGCAAGTAGTGTCGCAAAACTTATATTTTCATAGTGTTGGAAAGTGTTTCTAGATGATCTGGCTACCCATGCCTATCTTTTTTTTAGCCAGATATGGCGTATATATAGGTATGTGTTCGATTTTCCGGTGATTGCCATTTTTTCGTTTTTTCCCAATTCTTTCAAAATTACTACGTACTAAGGAACTATCACAGAGTAATGATTCCTCTAGATGTTTATTTGTCGGAAAATTTTGTTTACTTTTTTTTTTGATTGAATATCATCAATTTTTTTTAGCTAAAATATTATATTGTTTTACATTTTTTTTTTTTCGATTTTATTTCCCTTCAAAAAATTTTTTTTGGGTCAGAATTTTAATTTTATAGTCGTAAAATAATCGTCAATTATCCAGCAACCCACCATACAATTTTTATGCATATCCAATAATAATTAGATTAGTAAATAACACCTTGAAATTGACATACCCTTCCTACATTTCAAGTGGCAGATTAGGGAGTCTGAGTCAGTGTGGTTGGCGGCCATTTTGTGGACATATCCGAAGCGTAAGCTGCCCTATCTATATATATTCTTGTTCCCTATAGAATTTGTGATATTTTGGTATATTTTTACCTGCATAAATATCATATTATATATTAAATATATGTATTTTTTTACGAAATTTCTAAGTACTCAAAAAATTACCTTTAGATATGGCCCCTGATATAAATGTAATTTACAAAATAATGAAGATTTTTTTTACATATTTCTATTTTAGGATAACATATGTTTATTCCCTAAAAAAATTAGCCACTTCCTATTTCATTTGGGTACCCAAAAGAATTCATGAAATTCGGACAAATTTTTTTGGCCAAAAAAAGTTACCCTTTTTTTCTCATTTCAGATCTTCACCTCCATGGGTCTGACTTCATCCAAAATACATCAAGTTGTGTCCTAAACATTCAAGAATCAATTCTTAAAAGGAATTGTGTATATATGTATAAACTTTTTTTTTATGAATTTTTATGTCAGGTCTTTTTTTTCTACTTAATTTTTTAAAATATTTATAATAAATATTTTTCCTGCAGATGAGTAGTATTTATCTTTACAGTTGTTTTAAGCATTCATTGAAGTTTTTTTTGGCAAAAGAAAAAAGGAGGTTACTGCAAATACTGATTTTTCAAGAATTTTTTTTGGAGTCGGGGTCGTTCGCGTCCGAGTATACCCTTAAAGGGGTGTCCGAGGAGCGTACCTATCCAGGGTTAATCTCCTGTTCACCCAGACCTCTACATTACCATGTACAACAATATATATACTGTATATATAACTGGGATTTTTCATATTCTTATTATGTTGAAAAGATGGAAAAAGTTTGTCTGCAATATGATTGACACATACACACAAACACACATATATGTGTAGATATATGATTATATATGTGTATAAATATATATATATATATATATATATATATATATATATATATATATATATATATATATATATCTATCTATATATATATATATATATATATATATATATATATATATATATATATATATATATATTTATATATATATATATATATATATATATATATATATATATATATATATATATATATATATATAGCCTATGTATATATATATATATATATATATATATATATATATATATATATATAGCCTATGTATATATATGTATATTAAAATGTATATATATATATATATATATATATATATATATATATATATATATATATATATATATATATATATATGATGGAGGAGGAGGAGGAGAAGGAGGAGGAGGAAAAGCATGTCAAAATGAATGGTGTGACATAACTAAACAATTCCTTCCGTTAACAATCGACATTAGATTATTTCGACATCAGTCTCGTTCAAGTCACTGATGGCAAATAACACATAACTGGGTTATGCCGGCTTTGAAGACATTCAGCGAGAGAGAGCGAGAGAGAGAGAGAGAGAGAGAGAGAGAGAGAGAGAGAGAGAGAGAGATGAAATTGTTTGTTAATATAGAAACCGACCATCATATAAATTCATTTTCAAACATTCATGCATATGAAAACTCAGTTTTGCATGATCATGCAATGTTGCCAATAGAAATGGTTGTATTATGCTTCCAAAAACTCATTGGTATTTTTCAAATACTAGATTGACTGATTAAGACGTCCGTCGTCCATTAAGTTATTCATAGATTGCAACATTTCGTGATGTGTAAGATACTTGACTGAAAAATACTTTCCAAGTCGTTCAGATTCAAGGGGACCTGCCATCTCAGTCTATAGACCCTGTAAGCCACTTGCTCTTTATTTATCAAATCTCTTACACTCCCTTTTTATAGGTTTAAAGGCCACTCAAGAATGGCAGAGACGAGGGACAGTGACATTATACTATAAAGCAGGACAATGCACTAGAGACTAACCATATTACATATGATCAGCACCCAAGCCCCATCCCCACCCAAGCAAAGACCAGGGAGGACCAGGTAATGTCTACTGAGGACTCAGCAGATAGAACTATGGGCTCCCCAAACCCCACATTCCTAGCTCACAAGAATGATGAGGGTGCAGCGACCAAAGGAACTAATAAGTTTGAGAGGGACTCTAACCCCAGTCTGGCAGTCACCGGGCAAGTACGATCCTGTGTCATCGCCTGTGTTCGTGCCAGGAACAGTTAATGATAGCATTTGAACTAAAATGCTGAACTCTTACCTACATTGCTAATTGAATTTCTATTGAAAGAGCTTTAATTCGCTTGATAATTAAATTGGATATAGTTATCACAGAGAATTGATAAGGGGAATATTTTGTTGGATTTAAATACTGATCCAAATAATGGTAGATGTGGGGGAAAAAATAGCTGTAATTAGAGGGGCACCTTTTGCTCGACCTTGACCTTTGACCTTAACATGTATTAAATGGCGGGGATTTTCACACACTCAAATATGAGCCAAGTTTGAAGAGTCTGTAACAACGATGTCCAAACTTACGCCTGATTATGTGAATTGGACATTTTGCTTGACCGTAACCCTGACCTTCCAAAACTTAATCATTTCCAACTTCTTGTAGTTTTTCCTTATTTCCTTTCCTCACTAGGCTATTTTTCCTGTATAGCATCTTGCTTTTCACACTCGGGTTGTAGCTTAGCAAGTTATAATAATAATAATGATAATAATAATAATAATAATAATAATAATACTGATAAAATATGAATATGAATATCGAAGACTGCACAAAAGATCATTTGCTAAAGAGGAAATAAAAACTAGTGACGATGTCAAAAACTAACCAGACAAGAAGCAAAACGCTGCTGGCATCAACTGTAATCTTGGCAGAACGAATTGTGACATTCTGAGGTTCTGAGAAACCCACAGACACGATACCTGATGGAAAAGTTCTTGGTGATGTCGATTTCCCTGGAAACTCTGATTTGATCATGCGAGAAACTATAAAGCCTTCAATAATACACACCATGAATGGAAAGCTGAGTTCTGCACCTCCCATATATAAGCATATGGACATTTGATATGTGTATTTGTTTGTGCTTCACTAATAGAGTACATACATGGTTGAGTTTGTCGACCAAACACAAAATGAACAAGTTACCAAATTGTTTATCATTATCATTAGTATTATTATCATTAGCATCATTATTATTACAAGCTAGGTTATAACTCTAGTTGGAAAAGCAAGATGCTATAATCCCAAGGTATCCAACAGGGAAAAATATCCCAGTGCGGAAAGGAAACAATGATATAATTAAACTACAAGAGAAGAATAAACAAATAAGATAAAATATTTCAAGAACAGTAACGACATTAAATTATATACTTCAGTTATAAACTATAAAAACTTCAAAAAGCACGAGTGAGAATAAAAACAGAACAGCGTGCCCGAGTGTAACCCCAAGCAAGAGAACTCTAATTCAAGACAGTGGAAGGCCATGGTATAGAGGCTATGGCACTACCCAAGACCAAAGAAGAATGATTTGATTTTGGAGTGCCCTTCTCCAAGAACAGCTGCTTACCATGGCTAAAGAGTTTCTTCTACCCTTACCAAGAATAAAGTACCCACTGAACGGTTACAGCGCAGAAGTTAACTCCAGGAGCGAAGAAGATAAAGATATTCGTTCGTCGTAAATTAACAAGTGCAGGATTCCGTTGTTTGAATGTGCAGATGACATACTCGAGTTCATGTAATAAAACATATTACAAAATCAAAGTTACGTAATGAACACAAAAATCTGAGTTTATATACATATATTGATCATATGCTCATCATTCAGTATAACAACTTCTTTGTAATCTGAGACTTATCTGCTTGCAACAACAATATATTGTTTCTGAAGGCTTGAGAGAGAGAGAGAGAGAGAGAGAGAGAGAGAGAGAGAGAGAGAGAGAGAGAGAGAGAGAGAGAGAGAGAGAGTTATTAAAAATCACCATTGATTATGAAGGTAACTCTGAGGCTGGGGTATGTAGAGAGAGAGAGAGAGAGAGAGAGAGAGAGAGAGAGAGAGAGAGAGAGAGAGAGAGAGAGAGAGACTGTTCCCGTATCACACATATTAGCAGAGTTTACCACTGCTGTTATTTCTTGAAAAAAGGCTACTTGATATGATTTTCGTTTAAGAATCTTAGATTCCTGTCAAAAGTTCAAACTTGCAGCGAATGTTTTATGTTGAACAGGCTGACACAAATCTCCCTTTATAGTGTATATAAGAAAGGCCTATTTCAAAATAAGAAACACCTATTCTAATGTTATTGTTCTTAATATATATAATAATAATTGTTCTTTACTTCTCATGTATTTTGTAATGCGTAGAACAGTCGGATATGATGGAGAGTGGACTGGATTGGCAATAGAAAATTACCTGACCTAGAGTATGTTGATGACGCTGTCCTTATCAGCAGAACACCACAGGATTTGCAATACTTGTTCATCCGAATGCATGAAATATCACACGAGGCCACGATCAGTAGAAGAAAGACAGATGATGAAAACGCAATATGCAATGGAAGATAAAATGTCATTGGAAGGAGAAATGATTAATGAGGTAGAATCATTCAAGTACGTTTTGCTGTGAGCGATCAGACTATAGTCTCCCATCATCACCAATCCACAGCGACCAGCATGTGATGAAAATGGCCAAACCCGAGACATGTCTAAGGCCTTGATTAGTTCACCTTTGCTGTTCATGACGATACACAAAATATTAGTATTATTGTTACTTGCTAAGAAACAATCCTAGTTGGAAAAGAAGAATGCTATAAGTCCAGGGGCTCCAACAGGGAAAATATTTTAGTGAGAAAATGAAAAAAAGGAAAATAAAATATTCTAAGAAGAGTAACAACATTAAAATAAATATCTCTTATATAAACTGTGAAAACTTTAACAAAACCAGAGGAAGAGAAATAAGATAGAAGAGTGTGCTCGAGTGTACCCTCAAGCAAGAGAACTCTAACCCAAGACAGTGGAAGACCATGGTACAGAAGTTATGGCACTAGCCAAGACTGGAGAACAATGGTTTGATTTTGGGAAGAGACCAAGATACTGTACATCTCGCATTACATAAAGATTAAAAGATGCTAACTGGTAGAACACACCCTTGCATATATCGTGCAGGGGAGAGAGAGAGAGAGAGAGAGAGAGAGAGAGAGAGAGAGAGAGAGAGAGAGAGAGAGAGGGGGGGGAGGGAGACTCATATCCCCCAATGACAGGCTGATTGACATGCAAACGACAGATGCAAAGACGATGATCTGAGTTTGATTATTAAAATGTCCACTTCTTCTGGCAGCATAACAGAGGGGGGAATGACCATGTGGGTTAAAGTGGGGAAGCTATTGCCTGTGGAAAATACCGTTGAGCGGTGTGGGTGTGAAACGGGGGATATTTAAGTGTTGGAATAAAAATAAAGGCTACGTGTATGAAGTGGTACAATAATCATGAATGTTAGTAAATAGATTTAGCTGTATTAGCAAGATAATGCAAACGCCAAATGAGAGAGAGAGAGAGAGAGAGAGAGAGAGAGAGAGAGAGAGAGAGAGAGAGAGAGAGAGAGAGAGGGGGGGGGGGGAGAAAGGAAATATTGGAACTGGGGCTAAAATATGAGATGAAATAATATTTACAGAATTATCCAAAACAATAAATAAACTAAAACCCAGTTTTACACAAAATCCGAATATTCTCAACTTTAGACCCTTCAATAATTCACTAAAAACCTACCATGCCTATAATTAATAAAAAGAAACTATAATATATATCACACACACACAAACACATTCACACACACCCATATTTCACAGACTGACTGATCTCAATATACAGTACCTGCTATGAACACATAACCAACGTAGTAAAAAATAAACACTACAAGAAATATTTTCATAAAATATAAAAAATTTTATTCAATAATATATAAAACAGAGAGAGAGAGAGAGAGGAGAGAGAGAGAGAGAGAGAGAGAGAGAGAGAGAGAGAGAGAGAGAGAGCAGATTCATGTACTCACCTAGCTAACACAGGTAGAGGACATCACCAATCTCGGCTCCAACCTGCGAAGGAGCAAAAGAAATACAAATGAAATAAACATTTCAAATAAAAAGAAAGTATAATATATGGATGCTTAGGTAGGAAGTTCTATTAACCATAATAATTACCTGGAACAGAGATGAATAATCGTTAGTAATTATTTCTCAGCTGATCCCATCTGACGTTGTCGAATGTAGCTTGATGGGTAATAATACGTTGGTATTATAAAATATACCTTTAATGTATAAAAGACTACATTATGAACTTCACTTTGTGACAGCTTACTCCCAAGTACATGTGGAGCGTCTTACACAAATCTCATAAACCAAAACATTGCTAAACAAAAGAGCATCGCTCTGAAAAGACTTAAATCCTACTCCAGTACAAATCATAAAGAATCACATTCTATCTTTGAGGTAATCAACAAATGTTCGAATCCTAATACCAAAACAGATCATTACTCTTATGATCAAAGCATAACATGTCTTATTCATGCAATATGATGCAATGTTGTGCAATACCTGAAACACTTGAAATAATATAGTACATTGTTACAATAATACATAACAGTCTCCTCCCCCTTAACTTGACATTGTAAAAATATTCATAAATCTAATCTCTCAGGGGGCTTTCCTCTGTTAATCCTATTAGGAAGCACTTTAACCTCATCTTGTACTGGTACATGAATTGGTTCTGAATCTACATCGGATGTTGGACCATCTTGGTTAATACTTGACTCATTTGATCTAACTACTTCTTTAAGTTTCTCATCTCTAACATTCACATGCTCTACTGTCTTTCTGTTTAACGGCTGTAATTGATCAACATGACGTTTTACAACATTATCACCAACACGAACATCATAATGTAAATTTCCTATCTCTCTTACAATCTCTCCTGGTACCCACTTCTCTGGAGTGTTGTACGATCTTACCATGACATCAGACAAAGGTAAAAAATGTCTTACATTAGGAAGCTTTGCTACTTGTTTATACCCTTTATCTTCTAAATCACTTTGCAAACTTGGATACAACAAATCTAACTTACACCTTATCCTCCTTCCCATTAACAAATTTGAGGGTGCCACGCCTGTTGTGCTGTGCGGCGTTGTTCTATAAGACAATAAAAATTTTGACACATGCAAAAATATATTACCTGAATTTGTTTTTCTACACTTCATATTGTGTTTAAACGTTTGAACAAATCATTCAGCCTCTCCATTAGTAGATGGATGATATGTAGCTGAAAATGTATGCTTTATACCATTGACATCACAAAATTCTTTAAACTCTTGTGAGGTAAACTGTGGACCCTTATCTGTAACAATTCTTTCTGGAATACCATGCGTTGAAAAAATTTGCATTAACTCTTTTATTGTGGCGTAAGACGTTGTTGTCTTCATTGGGATAATTTCTGGCCACTTACTGTAAGCATCTACTACTATCAAAAACAAATAATTCAAAAAAGGACCTGCAAAATCTATATGCACTCTTTGCCATGGATACCTGGGTAACTCCCACGGGTGCATTCTAGCAAATTGAGGATTGTTTTGTTGCATAACACAATTCATACAATTCTTTATATAACATTCCACATCTTTATCTACACTTGGCCACCATACAAAAGTTCTCGCAATTGACTTTGATCTTACAATACCTTGGTGATCAGCATGTATTTCAGACAAAACCTTATTTCTCAGTGAATTAGGAATAACTACCCTGGAACCTCTCATCACTATTCCTTGTGTCACACTCAGTTCATACCATATATCCTTATACGGTTTACAATTTTCCTCCTTTCCACATAAGTCCCTACCTGTCATTAAACTCTCCAAAACCTTACTAAGTACTGGGTCTTGCTTGGTACTGTGTGCTACATCTTTCGCAGTTATTGGTACATTATATACTGAAATTAATAAAACACTGTCATCATACTCTTCTGGAGCTTTGTCTACGGGTAATCTGGATAAAGCATCTGCATTACCCATATTTGATGTTGGACGGTATTCTATATCATAGTGGTACGCTGCTAACGTAACTGCCCAACGTTGTAGTCTTGCAGCTACCAACGTAGGTAAACTTGCTTTTGGACCCAATATTGCTAATAAAGGTTTATGATCTGTAACAAGTGTGAACTTTTTCCTACCATAAAGATATATATGGAATTTTTTAACTCCATAAACTAATGCTAAACCTTCCTTTTCTATTTGAGAGTAATTCCTTTCTGCCTTGTTCAATACTCTAGAAGTGAATGCAATTGGTTTTTCTGTTCCATCTGGCATTACATGAGATAATACTGCACCTAGACCTATGTTTGATGCATCACATACTAATTTAACTGGTAAATCCATTTGATAATGTACTAAGAATGTAGGTGATGTTATTTCCTGCTTGATTCTTTCAAAAGATTCCTGACACTCTTTTGTCCACTTCCATTCTACACCCTTATTCAACAGATTATACAATGGATGTGCAATTGTAGACAAATTCTGAATGAAATTCCCATAAAATGTTACTAAACCTAGAAATGATTGTAATTCCTTAACATTTTCTGGCACTTTTGTTGATTGTACAGCTTTAATCTTCTCTTTAGTTTTGTGAATACCCTTGCCATTTATTACAAAACCTAAGTATTCCACTGAATCAACTTCTAAAATACATTTGTTCTTATTTACTCTAATATTATGTTCCTTCAACTTCTTCAGAACTGTTCGCAATCTTTCTCTATGTTCTCTTGTGTCTTTACCCGCAATTAAAATATCATCTATAAAAATGAATACTCCTTGCATTCCTGAAAAAATCTTATCCATAGTTTGTTGCCATATAGCTGGACTACTTGCAACTCCATAAGGTAATCTCTTTGGCCTAAACAAACCTAAGGATGTATTAACTGTACATAATTCTTGTGAAGTTTCATCCATGGGAAGCTGTTGAAATGCTTGTCTTAAATCTAATTTAGAAAAAACACTGCATCCTGACATAGTTGCAAACATGTCTTTCGGATTTGGTAAGGGATGTTGAGCTACTTGCAGTTGTGGATTTAACGTTACTTTGTAATCTCCACATAACCTAACCTGTCCACTTTCCTTCACAATAGGAACTAATGGTGTAGCCCAATCTGAATATGTAACCTTTTCCCAAGAACCTTCACTTTCTAATCTCTTGATTTCTGTTTCAACTGCACTTTTCAATGCATACGGTACTGGTCTCGGAGCAAAAAATCTAGGAGAACTGTCAGGTTTCAAAACTAAAATTGCCTTTGCGTTCTTTACTGTACCTATTTTATCTTCAAATACGTCTTGAAACTCTGATAGGATATCATCCATAGACATTTCAATTTTGTTTTCATCTTGTCTACCTGCAACCTTCAAAATACTAGGCCAATCTAACTTCAAATACTGTAGCCAATCTAAACCTAGCAAAGTTTGTCCATTACCTTTTACTACTGTTAATGGCATTCTCTCTATTTTCTGTTCTTTGTACTGTACTTCTACGTTCGAAGCACCTATTACCTGAATATCAAAACCATTATAACTTTTCAAAACTCTATTTGTACCTTCTAATAACAAATTAGGAATGCTTTTAGCCATTTTCTCAGACATAATTGATACATCGGCTGCTGTGTCAACTTGCATCAAAATTGGTTTACCATTTATGATTACTTCTACCATGATATGTTTCTTTGCACCTTTGTTGACTGAGTTTATGTGAAACGCAAAATCAGTTTCTGAACTAACCTGATTATCATGAACATTTTCCTCATTATTCTCTTGACCCATAGTATCAACTGTAGCATTTATTTTCTTTGCGTACTGTTTAGGAAATCTACAAGCAGTTGCAAAATGACCCAACTTTCTGCAATTCTGGCATGTCTGTCCAGTAGCAGGGCATTTCTTTGCTTCGTATGCAAGATGATCAGTTTTACCACACCTAAAACACTTGGGTTTTTCCTGTTGTTTCTGTGTATAACCCTGATTCTGATATTTATGAACATTAGTGTTAGGCACTTTTCTATGACTAGGCTTTGTCATATTCCTTCTCTGATTCTCATTGGTTTTCCACTTAGAACCTACTGTATTAATTTTAGAATTTACCATTCTATTGCTTGTAGAACTACCTATTATGTGACTTTGCCTATTTGATGTTTCTAAAGCTCTGCCTGTTATCAATACCTTTTCTAATGTTAAATCTTTATCTTGCAATAATTTCTTTCTTAGCTCTTCTGATGTGCAATGTGCAATTACTTGATCTATGATAACATTTTCTAACTCTAGAAATTCACATAAAACAGCTAAATTCTTTAGTCTAGTCACAAATGCATCTAAACTTTCATTTTCTTTCTGATAAGCTTGCGCTGAAAACTGGTATCTTTCAAAAAATGTATTGACTTGAGGAGCAAAATATGTGGTAAGTGCCTTAATTGCAGCTTCACTTGTGTCATCTGTAGGCTGCAAAGTCTTAAACACTTCCCGAACTTCCCTACCTGCTGTATGAAGTAATAATGCCTTCTTTTGTGCATCCTTCATGTTCCCTAATGCTTCTAAATAAATCTTAAATTCCTCACACCACTGTTGCCATCGTGTTGCAACAGAATTGGGCTCAGCAGTGACGCTGAAAGCTTGAGGGGGTTCAATATTTAAAGGCATTTTGTTTGCTTACCTTAATAACTGTGGTAGGTTAAGTTACTGTACTGCAGTCACAAGTATACTTCCTACCTACCCAACTTTAAATTTCACAATTTTTGTGTATTTGATGTAATTCCTATTCTGCTGCTGGTAAAATCTTCATTGTTTTCCGATGTACAAAGACCTTCTCTTGTGCTGGCCGTCTTTGTGCATAGCCTCCAATGCTTCTCCCTGCTTGCTTCTCCCTGCTTGTCCGTCGTCCTCAAACGTCGCCAAATATAATATATGGATGCTTAGGTAGGAAGTTCTATTAACCATAATAATTACCTGGAACAGAGATGAATAATCGTTAGTAATTATTTCTCAGCTGATCCCATCTGACGTTGTCAGATATAATATATGGATGCTTAGGTAGGAAGTTCTATTAACCATAATAATTACCTGGAACAGAGATGAATAATCGTTAGTAATTATTTCTCAGCTGATCCCATCTGACGTTGTCGAATGTAGCTTGATGGGTAATAATACGTTGGTATTATAAAATATACCTTTAATGTATAAAAGACTACATTATGAACTTCACTTTGTGACAGCTTACTCCCAAGTACATATGGAGCGTCTTACACAAATCTCATAAACCAAAACATTGCTAAACAAAAGAGCATCGCTCTGAAAAGACTTAAATCCTACTCCAGTACAAATCATAAAGAATCACATTCTATCTTTGAGGTAATCAACAAATGTTCGAATCCTAATACCAAAACAGATCATTACTCTTTTGATCAAAGCATAACATGTCTTATTCATGCAATATGATGCAATGTTGTGCAATACCTGAAACACTTGAAATAATATAGTACATTGTTACAATAATACATAACAGTCTCCTCCCCCTTAACTTGACATTGTAAAAATATTCATAAATCTAATCTCTCAGGGGGCTTTCCTCTGTTAATCCTATTAGGAAGCACTTTAACCTCATCTTGTACTGGTACATGAATTGGTTCTGAATCTACATCGGATGTTGGACCATCTTGGTTAATACTTGACTCATTTGATCTAACTACTTCTTTAAGTTTCTCATCTCTAACATTCACATGCTCTACTGTCTTTCTGTTTAACGGCTGTAATTGATCAACATGACGTTTTACAACATTATCACCAACACGAACATCATAATGTAAATTTCCTATCTCTCTTACAATCTCTCCTGGTACCCACTTCTCTGGAGTGTTGTACGATCTTACCATGACATCAGACAAAGGTAAAAAATGTCTTACATTAGGAAGCTTTGCTACTTGTTTATACCCTTTATCTTCTAAATCACTTTGCAAACTTGGATACAACAAATCTAACTTACACCTTATCCTCCTTCCCATTAACAAATTTGAGGGTGCCACGCCTGTTGTGCTGTGCGGCGGTGTTCTATAAGACAATAAAAATTTTGACACATGCAAAAATATATTACCTGAATTTGTTTTTCTACACTTCATATTGTGTTTAAACGTTTGAACAAATCTTTCAGCCTCTCCATTAGTAGATGGATGATATGTAGCTGAAAATGTATGCTTTATACCATTGACATCACAAAATTCTTTAAACTCTTGTGAGGTAAACTGTGGACCATTATCTGTAACAATTCTTTCTGGAATACCATGCGTTGAAAAAATTTGCATTAACTCTTTTATTGTGGCGTAAGACGTTGTTGTCTTCATTGGGATAATTTCTGGCCACTTACTGTAAGCATCTACTACTATCAAAAACAAATAATTCAAAAAAGGACCTGCAAAATCTATATGCACTCTTTGCCATGGATACCTGGGTAACTCCCACGGGTGCATTCTAGCAAATTGAGGATTGTTTTGTTGCATAACACAATTCATACAATTCTTTATATAACATTCCACATCTTTATCTACACTTGGCCACCATACAAAAGTTCTCGCAATTGACTTTGATCTTACAATACCTTGGTGATCAGCATGTATTTCAGACAAAACCTTATTTCTCAGTGAATTAGGAATAACTACCCTGGAACCTCTCATCACTATTCCTTGTGTCACACTCAGTTCATACCATATATCCTTATACGGTTTACAATTTTCCTCCTTTCCACATAAGTCCCTACCTGTCATTAAACTCTCCAAAACCTTACTAAGTACTGGGTCTTGCTTGGTACTGTGTGCTACATCTTTCGCAGTTATTGGTACATTATATACTGAAATTAATAAAACACTGTCATCATACTCTTCTGGAGCTTTGTCTACGGGTAATCTGGATAAAGCATCTGCATTACCCATATTTGATGTTGGACGGTATTCTATATCATAGTGGTACGCTGCTAACGTAACTGCCCAACGTTGTAGTCTTGCAGCTACCAACGTAGGTAAACTTGCTTTTGGACCCAATATTGTTAATAAAGGTTTATGATCTGTAACAAGTGTGAACTTTTTCCTACCATAAAGATACATATGGAATTTTTTAACTCCATAAACTAATGCTAAACCTTCCTTTTCTATTTGAGAGTAATTCCTTTCTGCCTTGTTCAATACTCTAGAAGTGAATGCAATTGGTTTTTCTGTTCCATCTGGCATTACATGAGATAATACTGCACCTAGACCTATGTTTGATGCATCACATACTAATTTAACTGGTAAATCCATTTGATAATGTACTAAGAATGTAGGTGATGTTATTTCCTGCTTGATTCTTTCAAAAGATTCCTGACACTCTTTTGTCCACTTCCATTCTACACCCTTATTCAACAGATTATACAATGGATGTGCAATTGTAGACAAATTCTGAATGAAATTCCCATAAAATGTTACTAAACCTAGAAATGATTGTAATTCCTTAACATTTTCTGGCACTTTTGTTGATTGTACAGCTTTAATCTTCTCTTTAGTTTTGTGAATACCCTTGCCATTTATTACAAAACCTAAGTATTCCACTGAATCAACTTCTAAAATACATTTGTTCTTATTTACTCTAATATTATGTTCCTTCAACTTCTTCAGAACTGTTCGCAATCTTTCTCTATGTTCTCTTGTGTCTTTACCCGCAATTAAAATATCATCTATAAAAATGAATACTCCTTGCATTCCTGAAAAAATCTTATCCATAGTTTGTTGCCATATAGCTGGACTACTTGCAACTCCATAAGGTAATCTCTTTGGCCTAAACAAACCTAAGGATGTATTTACTGTACATAATTCTTGTGAAGTTTCATCCATGGGAAGCTGTTGAAATGCTTGTCTTAAATCTAATTTAGAAAAAACACTGCATCCTGACATAGTTGCAAACATGTCTTTCGGATTTGGTATGGGATGTTGAGCTACTTGCAGTTGTGGATTTAACGTTACTTTGTAATCTCCACATAACCTAACCTGTCCACTTTCCTTCACAATAGGAACTAATGGTGTAGCCCAATCTGAATATGTAACCTTTTCCCAAGAACTTTCACTTTCTAATCTCTTGATTTCTGTTTCAACTGCACTTTTCAATGCATACGGTACTGGTCTCGGAGCAAAAAATCTAGGAGAACTGTCAGGTTTCAAAACTAAAATTGCCTTTGCGTTCTTTACTGTACCTATTTTATCTTCAAATACGTCTTGAAACTCTGATAGGATATCATCCATAGACATTTCAATTTTGTTTTCATCTTGTCTACCTGCAACCTTCAAAATACTAGGCCAATCTAACTTCAAATACTGTAGCCAATCTAAACCTAGCAAAGTTTGTCCATTACCTTTTACTACTGTTAATGGCATTCTCTCTATTTTCTGTTCTTTGTACTGTACTTCTACGTTCGAAGCACCTATTACCTGAATATCAAAACCATTATAACTTTTCAAAACTCTATTTGTACCTTTTGATAACAAATTAGGAATGCTTTTAGCCATTTTCTCAGATATAATTGATACATCGGCTGCTGTGTCAACTTGCATCAAAATTGGTTTACCATTTATGATTACTTCTACCATGATATGTTTCTTTGCACCTTTGTTGACTGAGTTTATGTGAAACGCAAAATCAGTTTCTGAACTAACCTGATTATCATGAACATTTTCCTCATTATTCTCTTGACCCATAGTATCAACTGTAGCATTTATTTTCTTTGCGTACTGTTTAGGAAATCTAAAAGCAGTTGCAAAATGACCCAACTTTCTGCAATTCTGGCATGTCTGTCCAGTAGCAGGGCATTTCTTTTCTTCGTATGCAAGATGATCAGTTTTACTACACCTAAAACACTTGGGTTTTTCCTGTTGTTTCTGTGTATAACCCTGATTCTGATATTTATGAACATTAGTGTTAGGCACTTTTCTATGACTAGGCTTTGTCATATTCCTTCTCTGATTCTCATTGGTTTTCCACTTAGAACCTACTGTATTAATTTTAGAATTTACCATTCTATTGCTTGTAGAACTACCTATTATGTGACTTTGCCTATTTGATGTTTCTAAAGCTCTGCCTGTTATCAATACCTTTTCTAATGTTAAATCTTTATCTTGCAATAATTTCTTTCTTAGCTCTTCTGATGTGCAATGTGCAATTACTTGATCTATGATAACATTTTCTAACTCTAGAAATTCACATGAAACAGCTAAATTCTTTAGTCTAGTCACAAATGCATCTAAACTTTCATTTTCTTTCTGATAAGCTTGCGCTGAAAACTGGTATCTTTCAAAAAATTTATTGACTTGAGGAGCAAAATATGTGGTAAGTGCCTTAATTGCAGCTCCACTTGTGTCATCTGTAGGCTGCAAAGTCTTAAACACTTCCCGAACTTCCCTACCTGCTGTATGAAGTAATAATGCCTTCTTTTGTGCATCCTTCATGTTCCCTAATGCTTCTAAATAAATCTTAAATTCCTCACACCACTGTTGCCATCGTGTTGCAACAGAATTGGGCTCAGCAGTGACGCTGAAAGCTTGAGGGGGTTCAATATTTAAAGGCATTTTGTTTGCTTACCTTAATAACTGTGATAGGTTAAGTTACTGTACTGCAGTCACAAGTATACTTCCTACCTACCCAACTTTAAATTTCACAATTTTTGTGTATTTGATGAAATTCCTATTCTGCTGCTGGAAAAATCTTCATTGGGCGATTTTAATCTTGTTTTCCGATGTACAAAGACCTTCTCTTGTGCTGGCCGTCTTTGTGCATAGGCTCCAATGCTTCTCCTTGCTTGCTTCTCCCTGCTTGTCCGTCGTCCTCAAACGTCGCCAAATATAATATATGGATGCTTAGGTAGGAAGTTCTATTAACCATAATAATTACCTGGAACAGAGATGAATAATCGTTAGTAATTATTTCTCAGCTGATCCCATCTGACGTTGTCAAATATAATATATGGATGCTTAGGTAGGAAGTTCTATTAACCATAATAATTACCTGGAACAGAGATGAATAATCGTTAGTAATTATTTCTCAGCTGATCCCATCTGACGTTGTCGAATGTAGCTTGATGGGTAATATTACGTTGGTATTATAAAATATACCTTTAATGTATAAAAGACTACATTATGAACTTCACTTTGTGACAGCTTACTCCCAAGTACATATGGAGCGTCTTACACAAATCTCATAAACCAAAACATTGCTAAACAAAAGAGCATCGCTCTGAAAAGACTTAAATCCTACTCCAGTACAAATCATAAAGAATCACATTCTATCTTTGAGGTAATCAACAAATGTTCGAATCCTAATACCAAAACAGATCATTACTCTTATGATCAAAGCATAACATGTCTTATTCATGCAATATGATGCAATGTTGTGCAATACCTGAAACACTTGAAATAATATAGTACATTGTTACAATAATACATAACAGAAAGTAAAAAAATGTTCATCAAAATTCATTTCTACTAAACCAAGACATCATTATTATCAGGGTTGAATAAATGATTGTCGGCTAATAAATACATATTGATAGATTAGTGACCTGGCTCACCCTAAATATAAGCTAAATATGCCGTTTGTGGGGATAATGCGGTGTACTGTAGGCATTGTGGAAAGGTGATCTGTTAGGCCCTTAATAGAAAGGCGAGGTGAATGCAAGTGAAGTTTATTCAACCGATAAAGAGCTTGTATGCAAACAGTTGAGAGCAACAATGTCACAAAAATGCATACAATCTGAAATAATGCATACATATACATCAATGGACTTTAAGCTTAGACCGGTTTTTATATTATCAGAGCAGGAAAGAACGAGAGATAAAAAAAAAAAATAGTATTACAGTGTACAGTATAAGTATGTATGAAACATGAGCGGTACAGTATTATTGCAATATCAATTTGGACTTCAGTTGCACCTATATTTTAAGAGTTATGTTTTAACTCCTTGCTAAATTTCTAAATAATTTCCGCCAGATGCACCTTGGATAGGAATGGCCTCCCTGGATAAATGACCCAAATTCCATTAAAAGCTCATGATAGAGACGACTGTCGAAATCTAACTGAGGCCCTTTGCGGCAATCGGTGTAGGAGATATATATATATATATATATATATATATATATATATATATATATATATATATATATATATATATATATATATATATATATATATATATATATATATATATATATATATATATATATATATATATATATATATATCTATCTATATATATATATATATATATATATATATATATATATATATATATATATATATATATATATATATATATATATATACTTTTAATGGTAAACTGTATGGTCACAATGCCAGATAACATACACCCATGTCTCTATAGTGTCAAGTTGTCAGACGTGAGCAGAGAAAAGACGTCAACAAACATCCAACTGATGAAATGCAGACGACAATTTTCTTTAAAATTGACCTATATTTCGTTGAAACGCCTTTCACATAGATAGGTATAAAGGCACTGAAGTTGTTTAAGAATCAAGATACACAAACTAGTGTTAATTTACTTTATAAAAATACTATTAATTATGATCATTGACAAAATGGCAACTTCGCATTCTGTGAAGTAACCAGCTGCCTGAATAGACCGCCAGCTACAGCAGGCTGCAGCCTACTCTAGCTGGCTCGCCTACAGCCTACCTACAGGCCTACCAAGGAAGGGTGGCAGGCCATCCTTCCTCACACAAGTCTCCCGAGGAGATTAAACGCAAAAGACGGAGAGAGAGAGAGAGAGAGAGAGAGAGAGAGAGAGAGAGAGAGAGAGAGATTTGACCATGTAGAGAATATTTCTGACTAAAATAACATACTTTCCATTAATCATTATGAATAAAAATAAATGCAAATGGTATGAGAGAGAGAGAGAGAGAGAGAGAGAGAGAGAGAGAGAGAGAGAGAGAGAGAGAGAGAGAGAGAGAATTGTGCAGTGCCTGCCAACAGGAGCACTGTAGGGTGTAGTTCAGCTAGTAATAATAATAATAATAATAATAATAATAATAATAATAATAGTAATAATAGTAATAATAATAATAATAATAATAAATTTTGGAAATCTATAACCAACCACAGAAGTTGTCCTGGTGACTCCTTGCCAGGCTTTATCAATTAAAGTCAGGCAGTTGTAGATGGAGTAGTGATCCTTCCAAAACTCTCTGAGGGTAAGGTTGGTGCCCTCTGTTACTTCAAAGCAGTGCTGGAACATAGCTTTGGTATAAAGTTTTTAAAAATTTGAGATCACTTGCTGATCCATGGGCTGGAGTATTGGAGTGGTGTTGGGGGGTAGGAACTTCACCTTAATGAACTTGTATTCCTC
>NC_090730.1:53421569-53441569 GCF_036898095.1 Palaemon carinicauda
GATAATCAAGGAGAGAGAATCCCCCTGGGCTTCTCCAATTGTAGCTGTTAGGAAAAATCATGGCTCGGTACGATTGTGTGTTGATTATAGGAAGTTGAATGCATTCACTAAGGATAATGTATTTCCATTGCCCTCGATCGAAGAATTACTTGTGAAGGTACGGGATAGCAAATATTTTACAACAGTAAAATATTTGCTAAATTCTGTAGAATTTTCTTTTTTTCGATGTTAAAAATGTTCCAAGTCGTTCCTCTAGAGTAATGATGGTGGTTTTGTCACCCTTAATTGGCCATAAGGTTCTTCTTTATTTAGATTATATCATAATTACAGGGAAAACGGCGGAAGAACATAATAATAATATTCGTAAAGTTTTAGATGCATTGCGACGTAATGGTATGAAAATATACTTACCAAAGTGCAATTTTTTATGTACACAGCTTGAATTTATGGTCGCATAATAACCCCAGAAGGTATCCAACCCTGCTTCAGTACAGTAGTGGCTATTAGAGATTACCCCAGGCCACATAACTCTAAGGAAGTAACTGGGTTCCTAGGGCTTGCTGCGTATTACCTTAAATTCATTACAGGTTTTAGAGTGATAGCGAGACCCTTAGATGCTTTAAAGTAACAAAAAGTAATAAATTTTGGAGGGGAAGAAGAAAGCGCCTTTAACCATTTGAAAGCTGCTTTACCTAGCAAAGAATTACTCACATATCCTAGATTTGATCGCCCGTCTTTAGTGACAACAGATGCAAGTAGCATAGCTATTGGTGTCGTAGTTTATCAACGAGATGATAAAGGCAGAGAGCGACCAATTTGTTTTACTTCCCGGGCGTTAAAAGTGGCAGAAAAGAATCATAGTACATTCAAGTGAGACGCTTTGGCTATTGTTTGGATTCTAGAGAGGCATCGATTCTTTTTTTTAGGTCAGTCGATTGAGTTGCAAAGAGATCATCGCCCCTTACGTGATTTGTATTATAAAAATTATTTGACCTCTAGTCAAGCGAGATAGATTGACATATTATCAGAGTTTAATATAAAGGGTTTTCACCACATAGAAGGTAAAGCTAACAAGGTAGCTGAGGCTCTCTCTAGAAATGCAGTAATAGGATTAACAGCTAGGGCACAAAAGAAGAACGAAGATCGTAACCAAAATATTGAAGATTCCCATCATAATAGAGAAAATAGAGAACGGATGTAAATTCTCCTGATGCACAGGCAGAAGATGGGAGAGAAAGAGAGAGAGAGAGAGAGAGAGAGAGAGAGAGAGAGAGAGAGAGAGAGAGAGAGAGAGAGAGAGAGAGGGATACTTACGGCGAAGGGGAATATATGTGGTTGACCGAGGACATGACCAGGGGTGTCCAAAATGAATGCCCTGATGATGCAGGTTTGATTGACTTGGGAGGTTGGGACATAAAAGAAGTCCGAGAGGGACAAAAAAAAGAGGAATGAATGGAAAGAGTGCGAGCAGTGATTAAATGGGATTCAGAGAGTTATCCGCCATCTCTGAATGTACCTCGTTAGAAATTTTTAAAATAGAGAAAATAGAGAACGGATGTAAATTCTCCTGATGCACAGGCAGAAGATGAGAGAGAGAGAGAGAGAGAGAGAGAGAGAGAGAGAGAGAGAGAGAGAGAGAGAGAGAGAGAGAGAGATACTTACGGCGAAGGGGAATATATGTGGTTGACCGAGGACATGACCAGGGGTGTCCAAAATGAATGCTCTGATGATGCAAGTTTGATTGACTCGGGGGGTTGGGACATAAAAAAAAGTCCGAGAGGGACAGAAAAAAGAGGAATGGATGGAAAGAGTGCGAGCAGTGATTAAAGGGGAATCGGAGAGTTATCCGCCATCTCTGAATGTACCTCGTGAGAAATTTTTTATTGAAAATGTTATCTTATATTGTGCTTACGAGAAGAGGGGAGAGGAATTTTTCGCAGAGGTAGTTCTTCCTCCTTCTTTAATTAATTGAGCCATCAACATTGTACATGCGAGTCTGTATGCAGAGCATTTAGGGATTGAAAGAACACTAAGGAGAGCACGTGAATCTTTCTTTTGGTTAGGAATGAGAAAATATATAGAGAATTATATGAAAAGTAGTCATGATTGTAACTGTTTCAAAGAACATAAAAACACTGTACCAGAAGACAAAAAGTGGCCTGTGATTCTTATTAAATTTTATAGATTGCATATGGATGTAGAAGGACCATTTCCTACTGGGTTAACACAACATAAGTATATATGTGTATTTGTGGATGCATTTACTCGGTACGCTCATACTTACACAATGTTGGATAAATGTGAAAATCATTAGCCCAGGCGCTATACTCTTTCATTACTCGGTTTGGTTGCCAGAAAATTTTTTAAAAGTGATAATGGTCTTGATTTTATAAATAAGGTGTTGAAATAGGTCACAGACTTGATGAAAGTTGAACACTTTCCTGTGACCGCATATAGGCCTTCAGTAAATGGATTAGTGGAATTGGATGATAGGGAAGTAGTGCAAATTTTATGCTATTTAGTGGCTGGTGACCCCTTTCATTGCCACACCATCCTTCCTACAGCTGAGCTAGCTTTCAACATTGCATATAATACTTCACTCAGGACACGCCTTTCTTTTTAGTGTATGGACAGGATCCTGAGTTACCATATACAGTACTCATTAATTCGAAATAATTGCCAAATTATTCAGCTGAGTAATACCTTGTATATTTATTAAATCTATTGAGGAGAGTAATGAACACCACTGAAAGGTTTGTGAAAACAGCTAATGAAAATAACAGCTCAAAGTATGATGTTCGGTTCAAAACCGCACCGGGTAAAAGTATTTTTGGGCGATCATGTGTATTTGAAACGATTACAACCTAGGTAACACAAACTAGAGCCAGCGTATTTGGGTCCGTACCGAGTAAAGATGGTTAAGTATAACATAGTTGTGTTACAAATCATTGTTAATGGCAGAGTGTCGGAACATCATCATGCACACATACATGTGGTGCCTGAAGAGGTAGTTTTAAAAAGTGTTCTTTCTTGCCCGTCGAGTTGATGAGTAGAATTTTTTTTTCTTCGCTGTTGATGTTTGAACAGACTACATTTCTTTTTTTAACGCATATTAAATAAACTTGGTGATAACAATGTACTCTTATGTAGATGCTTAATTTATTCGTAAAAGGTTGTGGTAATTTTGCTGAGTGTGGCAAATACGTATACCATGGCTGAGTAAACCTAAAAACAGTCGGAGGGTTAAATATGTCAGGTGAGATCCGTATTATTCATGTATCTATATGATTCCTTGTTGGTGGGGCTGGGGCGTTTTCCCTAATGGCAAGTGGCTGCAGTATTAAAGTTCAGCCTTGAGGATAGGCAGTGTTAGAGAATGTGTAGATGGGAATACCTTTTACTTAATGCTATATGAGAAGGGGTGGGAAGATGAATGATTTTCTCGGGAAAACGGCTAGTGGCTACCAGTAGAAAGTTGCAAGTGCAAGTTATGTAGTGATTTAAATAAATGGCAAAACGGTGGTGGTGAGTTGTGTTGCGAAATTGTGCTATAAACTCGGAAAAGTAAAAATCAAGGGATCAAGGAATATCTATTCCTACCCTGTCCCACCCAAGAAGACTGTATTTGCCCGCAACCAGAGGGCGGTTATTGATTAGGTAGTGTAAGATTGATAATATAATTTTATTTTCCCTTTGGGTATTCTGTATTTTAGTTGCAACTGTCTTAAGAAAAAATTATTGGAATTATTTATATTGTGTTGTATACATTTTTACATGCAATATTCATTTTTATTTTCTTTTGTGGAAGATGTGTTAGTGTTTGGGCGGATTTCTATATATATTATATATAATATACATATATATATGTATATATATATATATATTATATGTATATTATATACATACATGTATATATATATATATATATATATATTTATAATATATATATATATATATGTATATATAGATGTATATGTATATATATAATATATATATATATTATGCTGCATTTTTGTTTAGTATATACCATGCGTATTTCGGGTCCGAGTGTTCTCCATATATCATGCACTACTGAGGGCAAGTGCACACCTCCTCCATTATGTAAGTAAATGTGTATATGTAAGTCAATATATGAAGTCAATTTTCATGAGTATACCTCAAAAACCCATGTCTCAGCTTGTTATAGTACAAGATTGCATTTTGGTAGCGAAGGGAGTTTAGTTGCCTTCGGGTGCTCGAGTTGGCAAGTACCTCACCTTAGAGGGTAGCTGTGTACGGTGTACTTACTAACGAACCTTTTGTAATAAATAAAGAAAACCTATATTCCAACGTCTCATTATCCGTTTACATGGGTCATATATATCTATATCTATATATATATATATATATATATATGTATATATATATATATATATATATATATATAGTATATATCAGTTTACTGAGATTTTTGTTACTGTATTTACATGAGTCATGGTATGACAATTAAACAATCTCCAACCGATCTAGTAGAGATGGGAACAAAGCCCTAAAAAGGGTGTTGGCAGTTAAAAGGCAGGAGACGATTAGATATGAAACTAGAAGAGATATTACTCGAGAATCATATGTGGATGAGGTCATTATGAGGTGTATAAGATGAGGATTCGTGTAAGCTCTTCGTACCCTCTAAGAGAGATTAGTTTAATTCACTAGAAAAGTTGGAAGTCCCAGACCTACATGACCAAGAACTATGAAGCGTGAAGTAGGAGATAATGAGTGGAGAATTATTAAATTAAATGTTCAAATTAAAATTGACTTGTAAAATGTAACCTCAATAGGCGCAGGAGGTGTAGATACACACACACACACATACACACACACACACACACACACACACATATATATATATATATATATATATATATATATATATATATATATATATATATATATATATATATATATATAAACTATTAAAAACTATTATTCATTCTATTCTCAATAATTTTTAAAATATCTTCAGTATCACCACTTTTAGTATTTTATCATTACATTATTAGGGGAGATTCATCATTGTAATGGCAATTTCAATAACGAATATATGTTGGGAAATTGCTAAAGATTATTTCAATAACAAAGATGTAGTTGAACGGGGTAAAACAGACATCAGTACCATTACTGCATATTATAGATTATGAAATCAATTACAGAAATATGATTGTTTACTCGTTATCAGTAATTAAAGGACCAGTTGGTATTTGTGTTTTCAATTTTGTTGTCAGTTCAATGATGTCTGTTTGGAATGTAATTTCTAATAGAATGGTCATTTAACTCTGCAAATTTCGTTGTACCTAATATAAAACAATATAACTATTAACGCAATCATTTCAAATTACTCATTCTTATAATACTAATGTTATAATTTCTTTGGTCAACTGAAATAAAACATGAATAATGATTAGTAATTTTTTTCTGAAATCTACTAGAGAATGTATATAAAGTATGTTCATAAATTTTTCTTTCGAAGTCGTCAGTATGTTACGCTTTACAAGTATAATAAAAGAAGGTTTTCAATGCTCTTTCTTATGTTGGAAATGTCAAAATAGCTTTGAACTCTTGTGTGGTGATGTAGGAAAGTGGATATCATATAAAATGTACTTTGAATTATTGTCTTAACTACTATTATTATGATTTCTATTCTTATTATTACTACTACCATTATTATTATTATTATTATTATTATTATTATTATTATTATTATTATTATATTATCATTATTATTATTATTATTATTATTATTATTATTATTATTATTATTATTATTATTATTATTACAAGCTAAAGGAAACATGTAAGTGAGTAAACTTAAAAGGTGAATAAAGAATTAATATAAGATATTTAAGGAAAAGCCATAGCATCAACTTAGATCCTACACATATAAACTATAAACAAAGAGCAAGAGAAATGAAATAGAACAGGCATGCCAGAATGTACACACAAAGCCATGGTAGAAAAGCTATAGCACCACCGAAGACTAGTGAACAATGTTTTTTACTTTGGAGTGGCCTTCTTCTCGAAGAGCTGCTTCCCATCGCTAAAGAGACTCTTCTACCCTTACCAAAAGGAACGTAGCCACTGAAACAATTGCAGTGCAGCAGTTAACCCCTTGGGCGAAGACGAATTGTATGGTATTCTCAGTGTTGTGAAGTGTAATGAGGACAGAAGAGGGTATGGAAAGAATAGGCCAAACTATTCGGTGGATGTGTAAGCAAAGGGAAAAATGAGCCGTAACTAGAGAGGAAAATCCAATGTAGTTCTGTCTGGCCAGGACTCAATAACTCTCTAGATATAGTTTCTCAAGGGGGGGCTTGTGCCCTGGCCAACATAGTACACAACAAAACTAATCATACGATATGGATAATCACGCGCACAAAACACAAATATGCGCAAGAGCACAGGCACAAACACACACACACACGCACATACACCCACCCACAAAACACACACACACGCACACACACACACACACACCCATATATATATATTTATATAATACAATGTATGTGTATATATATATATATATATATATATGTATATATATATATATATATATATATCGAGAGAGAGAGAGAGAGAGAGAGAGAGAGAGAGAGAGATATTGGTAAATATATAGTGTTGATTGTGGTGTTCCTCTGAAAGAGAATCTAATCAACATTATTAATGGCTCGTATCCCTTTTTCGTGTGTTAAGGTACGAGATAAAGACAAACCCTGGTTCAATGATAAGTGTAGACGTGCTTATTGGGAAAAGCAGGAGGCCTATCATCTTTGAAAAGCTAACAGATCAAATATGAATCGGAATAATTGTACTCAGCGTAGAGATTTTTTTCGCAAAGAGTTTATGCTTCAACTGAAAGGGAAATAGAGTTCAAACCATAAAAGAAACCCTCTTCGGGCACAACTCAAGAACATGAGAGGTGGGTTACCTTCAAATCTGTACTCGTTGATGTAAACACAATAGTTCCTCCTTTAATTAAAGTAGATGTCTCTGCCACTCAATATTTAATGGAAAAGGCAATCTTTTCTGCTGATATTTTCGGGAGAAAAAGCAGAGTAATGAGACTCTTCATCTTCCTCATTACTGATTTCCTGAAGCTATACTAAAAAATTCAACTTTTCTATCTCAAGAAATTAACACTGTCTTGATGAGCAATGAGGCTTGTGGAGGGTGCATACCCCAAATGTTATATTTCTCTTTGTTTTTATAATGACTGTAGGTTACTCCATTATGTAAATGTGTTTTATGGTAGTTGCAGTCCAACAGATTACCACCCAATTTCAATAACTTCTATATTATCTGGATTTTTTTTTTTACGTTTCTTGGCAAAACATCTGAATAGGTTCCCTGGAGGTAATCATATGTTCCCTAGTTTACAATTTGGCCTTTTACAGGCCTTGGAGTATGCAATGTCCATATACAATTTCCAATGCTGTACATAAATCCCTTGATTGTGGTCAGGAAGTTCGTATGACTGTCCTTGATTTTAGTGCTGCCTTTGACCATGTTGTGACGGTGCCGAGAGAGAGGGTTATGACTCAAAGGCAGGATGCAATCAACTGAGTTGTATTATCAAAGAACACTCTCCTTTATATACAAAAACCTCAAGGCAACAGGAAAATACATGTTCGAGAAATGACAATGTTACAGAGGAGAAAAGCAGACATGAATTTTCATGTTCGTTTTAGTGCGAGGGAAGAGCGAAGATACAAGCATAATATATACAAATGGAATTATGTACAATTGTGGTGACACACGGTTGGTACATGGCTCCCCCCCTAAAAAATTACATACTGTACAAGTAAAATAGGGCGCCCTGATCTAGAGAGGCGAACTGTAGGCGGGTCATCTGGCAGGAGATAAGCAGGTTTTATACGATCAATGGAGACCCAGTCTTCTTTGCCACGAATGTTTAGTAGGAATGCTTTCGGACTGCGTTGGATCACAAGGAAAGGGGCCGTGTAAGGGGGCGTTAGTGGTGGCTTGGTAGTGTCGTTACGTAGGAAGACGTTGCGTTGCAGAGTGCAAGTCTTTTGGTATGTGTTGCTTTGCTGGGGGCTTGTAAGACTGGCGGCATGGAGTAAATTTTTCCACGACGTGACGTATGCGCTGGAGATCGTCTGAGGAGGTTGTAGAAGGAAAAAATTCGGCAGGGACGACTAACGGGTCGCCATACACCATTTCAGCTGCCGAGACGTCGAGGGCATCTTTAGGAGTGGTCCTTTGTCCCAGGAGGACCAGGGAAGCTTAGTAAACCAGTTGCTATCCTTGCAGCGGGACATCAAAGCTGCTTTGAGGGGTGTGATGAAAACGTTCAACCATTCCATTTGGCAGCGGGGTTGTAGGCCGTTGTCTGATGTAGGGTAATGCCCAGGAGATTCGCTAATGATGTCCCACAATTGAGAGGTGAAAGTGGTTCCCCTGTCAGAAGTAATATGCTCAGGGATACCAAATCTTGAAATCCATCCAGAGAGTAAGGCAGATGTACATGAGGCGGATGTTGCAGTTTCCAAGGGAATGGCTTCAGGCCAACGAGTGGAGCAGGTCGATGACGGTAAACAGGTAACGATGTCCTTGTGATGTGGGTAGGGGGCCTACAACGTCGACATGAATGTGTGCAAAACCGACGCTGAGGTTGAGGGAAAGGTGCCCAATCTGAATCCATGTGTCGATGTACTTTGGAAGTTTGGCAAGAAGTACAGGCGCGGGACCCATCCTTAGAATCCTTAAAAATACTGTGCCAAATGAACTTTGCCTTCAGCAGCTGTGCAGTAGAACGGCATGAGGGATGTGAAAGGCCGTTGAATGAAATCAAACACCTGTCGGCGCATGGGAGCGGGAATCCAAGGTCGCGGTCTGCCAGTGCTGACGTCACAGAGAAGGGGTGGTGTTGGAGTCTTCGAGGGGAAAGTCTTCCTAACGGAGGGACGTGTAGGATTTCCTATATACTTGATACTCTGGATCCTGTCGTTGGGCTTCAGCCAGGGCGTTGTAATCCAATCCCAGTTGAACGGCAGCCAACATGTTTTTTGACAGGGCATCGGCAACGGGATTCATTTTCCCAGGGACGTATTGAAGGGGTGCAATTATATTCAGGCCACGGCGGAAAGATGTCGGCATTGCCGGGCAGACCAGCATCAGACTGTCGAGTAAAGGCGTGCACCAGATGCATATGGTCTGTGCGAATGACGAAGGGCGTACCTTCTAAGAAATGGCGGAAAGTGACGGACAGCCAAGTGCACCGGCAGCAATTCTCGATCGAAGGTAGAATAACCCGATTCTGCCTTGGACAGTTTTCTGCTGGAGAAGGCCAATGGGCGGGGCAAGCCGTTGACCACCTGCTAGAGTACTGCACCAATAGCGACGTCGCTGGCATCGGTGGGAGAGAAGGAGAGGGGCATGTGGGAATAGGAAAAGTGAGAGCCACAGCAGTTGATAGGGCCTTCTTTGCATTGTAGAAGGCTGCATCTTGAAGGGGACCCCACTTCAGGTCCTTCGGCTTGCCCTTGAGGGAGGCGTAGAGGGGAGCAAGGAGTGGGCGGCAATGGCTGGCAGAAAACGGTGATAATAGTTGATTCATGCCCAAGAATTCCTGCAGAGCTTTGACGGTCGAGGGCGTGGGGAAATTCTGAACGGCTGCTACCTTCTCAGGGAGGGGATGGACTCCTTCAGGAGTGATACGGTGCCCTAAGAACGACACTTCGGTTGGCGCCAAAGGTACACTTGTCTGTACCGGACTACAAGGCCGTTTTGTTGCAGGCGGTCGAGCACGATGCGCAGGTGACGGAGAGGTGTTCCTCTTTTGAGGAGGAGAACACAAGTATGTCGTCCACATAACATACCCAGTCAAAGTGAGGTCCCCTAAGATGCCATCCATGAGACGTTGAAACGTGGCCCCAGCATTACGAAGGCCAGAACAGGAGTAATTGAAGGTGTATGTACCAAACGGAGTGGTGATGGCAGTCTTGGGGATGTCTTCTGGGTTCATAGGCACCTGATAATACCCCTTCAGGAGATCGAGCGTAGAGAAAACCTTTGCTTTGTGCAGGTAGGAGGTCATGTCAGCAATGTTTGGGGAGGGGGTAGTGATCTGGTTCTGTTTGCATGTTCAAGCGCCTGTAATCCCCGCACGGACGGAGGGAGCCATCTTTCTTCAGAACGATGTGTAAGGGTGACAACCATGGGCTGGAGGGCCTTTTGGCAAAGGCCCATTTCCTCCATTTCGGCGAACGTCTGTTTGGCGGCTGCCAGTCGTTCCAGTGCCAGATGTCTGAATTTTGAGAAAACTGGGGGGTCCCGTCGTCTTGATATGGTGATAAATACCGTGCTTGGCAAGAACCGTGGGCGTTTGGCAAAGTTCTGGACGGAAAACTTCCGGGTACGACGTGAGGAGGTGGGCGTAGGCATCCGTGGGTGCGCTAACGTGGAGAGCAAGGTTAGAGGGGGGCGGGTTGAAGAAGTGTCGACAAGTACGAGTCTGCATTGACCAATCGTCAGTGGGCGACATCAACCAGAAGGTGGAAATGAGAGAGGAAATCCGCACCGAGGATTGGCATTGTGACGTCAGCAACGAGAAACTTCCTATTGAATTTACCGTTTCCGAACGATAATGTGAGGTTCTCGTAACCATAGGTGGGTATCGCAGATCTGTTGGCAGCTACCAAGCGGACATTGGCAGATGTAGACAGACTACGTTATGCCTTAAAGAGTTTCCCTGGCAAAAGAGAACGACAAGCAACCGTGTCTACCATAAATTGCACGCCCCGTTCCCGCATCCTATAAAAAGAAAAGATTAGAAACATGGGAGGCCATCGCCACGAGCGATGGCCTACTTACACGTTTTTTGGCCACTGACAATCCTTGGCACATTTCTTCACAGTTGCCCCGAATCTGAAGTGGTAGTAGCAAAACTGCGGCGGATGGAAGGTAGTAAGTGGCTGTAGAAGTCGTTTATTGGGGCGCGAGCGATTGTGTGAGTGGTGGGCGGCTTTTTCTCTGCTTCGGCACATCACGGTGTGGGCGTGTATGTCTTACGGCATTCATGTCAGCTTCAGTTGACGTTGAATAGGCGTCCTCTTCGTCACGGGTGGAAGCGTTGATGGAGGTCTTGAAGTGGCTGTCCATAAGGGCGTCGGCTTTGGTCATCAAGTCCTTTATGGGTAAACTATCGACATCGGGTATGGCAGCGCGTATAGGTCCGGGTAAACGGCGTATCCAAAGGGGCACGAAGTAGGTTCACCTCACGAGGAGAGCCGTCTGCGGCAGGTTGAAGGCGAGCGATACTGGTCATTTCCCTGAGGGCAAGCGAAGCCCTTTGGTCCCCCAACGGTTGTTGCGAGAGCTGAAAAAACTTTGCTACACGGGCGGCTGGCAACGGCGAGTACTGCTGCAAAAGGTATGTTTTGAGGACGTCATACGCTATTGGCGTGTCTCCCTGTTCACAAAGCCTGTCGGATATTTCCGGGAAGGTGTCCTTGGGTATCGCCGCGAGAACATAATCTGCTTTGGTGGTTGAGCGAGTCACGCCGTTGATGCGAAACTGGACTTCTGCGCGCTGAAACCAAGCAAACGCCTCTCCCCTGGCAAACAGTGAAAGTTTCAATGGGGCGGCCCGCAGCGCCAACTGCTGTAGTAGAGTCCGTCATAGTACCAACGATGGAGGGGCAAGGGAGGTGGGGGTGGAAGGCAGTGGGGAGCGAATCGACTTCCGGGGTCACCAATGTGACGGTACCGAGAGAGAGGTTTTGACTCAAAGGCAGGATGCAATCAACTGAGTTGTATTATTAAAGAACACTCCTTTATATACAAAACCTCAAGGCAACAGGAAAAATACATGTTCGAGAAATGACAATGTTACAGAGGAGAAAAGCAGACATAAATTTTCATGTTTGTTTTAGTGCGAGGGAAGAGCTAGGATTCAAGCATAATATATACAAAAAGAATTATGTACAATTGTGTGACACACGGTTGGTACAATGTTAATTATGAGACCCTTGTTTTGAAACTCGAACAGGTGGATGTTGGATGGACTCTTCTCGGCATCATTATTGATTTTTTTTTTCAATTAAAAGATCGCAAATAGTTGTTGATTGGCACCAGAGCGAGTATAGGAATTTTTATAATCTGTTGTTCCTCAAGGTAGTGTTCTTGGCCAATTACTCTTCATACTATACACAAATGGCATATTGTTAGGCCAAGAAAACAAGCTCATTGTATAGGCAGATGATGCTACTCTCTTTGTATCAATTCAATCGCCTGATTGTAGATCTGAATCAACTGAGTCGCTTGATAGAGATTTGGCTAAAAATAGTGCATAGTGCAAATCATGGGTCATGAAGTTGAATCCTATCAAACATCATAGTATGATTTTGAGTAGGTTAAGTACAGTTGCTCCTCAACATCTGGATCTCAGCATTGCTCATGTTTCTTTAATTCTGTATGACTCTTGAACTCTTAAGTGTGATTCTCAACAGCAAGTTTTCCTTTGAGAAACTATTAGGTCTTTGTCTTCAATTGCACAAAAAATTGACGTATTGAGAAAAAATTGTAAGATTTTTGGTGATCAATCTATTCCGAAGAAGTATTTTAACTCTTTTACTCTACTCTATTTCGAGTATTATTTCCCTGTCTGGTCTTCAGCTGTTGATTCTCATCGTAACTTGTTGGATAGGAACGTACAGTCTATTAAATTTCTAATTCCTGATCTAGATATTAATCTCTGGCACCGTCATTCCATTAGTTCATTGTGGACGTTGCTAAAGTTTATATATTTATATATATATAAATATATATACACACATATATATATATATATATATATACATATATATATATATGTATATATATATATATATATACATATATATATATATATATATATGTGTATAGCCTATATATATATATATATATATATAATTCTGACCATGCTTTACATTTAAATCCCCAAGGACAATAATATCATGTTCCTAAAACAAAGTAAGAAGTTAATTATAATAGTACAGCCTTCTCCATCATAAGTTTCCGATAGTATTCAGTGTTCTAGAATCTTTATTCCAGCTGTGATCAAGTTGAAACATATGTCTTTTTAAGATATTAAATTTTTAATTGTTTATATTTTCTCATTTGAGTCAATATGGATAAATATCAACACAACATCGTGTTCAAATAGAAATAAATTTCTACCTCATACTTGGGATCGAACGCTAGCCCCCTTCTAATGAAAGGTCAGGTCGAAACCAACCATGCCACGAGAGGCCATAAAAGGAATTAGTGTCAGGTTCGGATTTCCTTTTATGGCCTCTCGTGGTATGGTTGGTTTCGACCTGGCCTTTCATTAGAAGGGGCTAGCGTTCGATCCTAAGTATGAGGTAGAAATTTATTTCTATTTGAACACGATGTTGTGTTGATATTTATCCATATTGACTCAATAGGGGTAATTTGAATGAATTACTACCAATTGTGTCACGTGGTGGGCCGGGGAAATCGGGTAAAAACTCGCTGGTAAGAGACTGATGTCTCGCCAGGTAAATCCTCGGACAGCTAGATTAGTGTCAGGGTCGGATTTCCTTTTATGGCCTCTCGTGGCATGGTTGGTTTCGACCTGGCCTTTCATTAGAAGGGGCTAGCGTTCGATCCCAAGTATGAGGGTAGAAATTTATTTCTATTTGAACACGATGTTGTGTTGATATTTATCCATATTGACTCATTAGGGGTAATTTGAATGAATTACTACCAATTGTGTCACGTGGGTGGGCCGGGGAAATCGGGTAAAACTCGCTGGTAAGAGACTGATGTCTCGCCAGGTAAATCCTCGGACAGCTAGATTAGTGTCAGGTTCGGATTTCCTTTTATGGCCTCTCGTGGCATGGTTGGTTTCGACCTGGCCTTTCATTAGAAGGGGCTAGCGTTCGATCCCAAGTATGAGGTAGAAATTTATTTCTATTTGAACACGATGTTGTGTTGATATTTATCCATATATATATATATATATATATACATACATATAAATATATATATATATATATATATATGTATATATATCTATCTATCTATCTATATATATATATGTATATATATATATATATATATATATATGTCATCATCATCATCATCTACTCATACTTCTATTGCCGCAAAGGGCTGCAGTTAGATATTGGCAATCCTCTCTATCTTGAGCTTTTAAATCAATATTTTTCCTTTCATCATCTTATACTTCACGCTTCATAGTCCTCGCCCATGTAGGCTTGAGTCTTTTTGTGCTTTGCGGAGCCTAATTTAAATTTAGGAAAGCTAATATTTCTGGCCATTTTCACTGAAGAGCATTCCCAAACCACCGCCTTCTACTACTCACCATGATCTCATCCCCATATGGCACTCAGTAATCTCTCTTATAGTTTCATATCTAATCCATTCCTTCCATTTAACTCCTTATACTTTTCTATTTTTTTTCTCTCAAATGTACCAATTCATTTTGAGATTAATCATTGTCATAATATGACTCATGTCCATAAAATAACACTGATCTCATTGAACTGAAATATAGTCTGATTTTTTAAGCATAATTTCAAGTGATGTTATTTTAAAACATTTCTTTACCTAGCCATTGTCTATTTAGCTTTTTTAAATTTTTCAGTAAAATCTAATTCCAAAGACCCTGCATTGGATATCATATTTCATGAATACTTTAATGATTCTACTCATTAATCCCTTCTCATTGAAGTGATAATCCATCTTCTATTGCATACTCCGTTCTCATCATCTGTCTTTCTTCTATTTATCTTGAGGCCTAACCTTATGTGATATTCCATGCATGGTAGTATGCGAGTATTGTAAATACTGTTGTGCTCTCCTAACAAGGACATAATTATCCGAATACTGTAGGTCTGCTAATATCTTATTACGAATCCAGTACAATCATTCTACCCCCATTCCCAACTTTTCAACATTTTATAAAATCCAAGAGGATCATAGACAACATGATTAACAACACATATCTTTTGCGTACTCCACTGTTCACTGGAAATTCATTTGATAGTACTCCACTAACCTTACTTTGCACCTGCTATGCTCATGAACATACTTAATCAAATTCAAATATTTAACAGGAATTACATAACAACGCAGGGACTCTATAAAATTTGTCGATGCACCCTATATTTTTTTTTTTCTCTTCATAGTTCTCTAATGTCATAAAAAGTGTATTTCTATACTCTGCGCCTTATTGTACAACATACCTCAAAATGGAAATTGTATTAGTACAATTTCTATCTTTTCGAGAACCAGGTTGATCATCTATCAGTTTTTCATCAATCTTTCTCTCTAGCCTCTTTGGAACGATCATACTATAGATTTGCATGGCAAATGAAAGTAAGTGTGATGCCTCAGTAATTACGACATTTAGTCTCATTTTTGTTTATTTTTTTTTTATGGCCATTTTCACTAACACTCTTAATTCCAATTCTTTATTTTTGTCTTCTACATACCATATTCTGCAAAATAATATTTTAATTATTCTGGGGGTCATTTCATTTTCAGCCAGTAATACTATTCCTTATCAGTCGTTTCATCGTAACCAGATGCTTTCCATCTTCTTTGTTTTTTAATAATACCTTCGACTTCTAACACACTGGATTAATTTATGGGCACATCAAGATCTTCGTCGGCCTGAGTTTTATCAATCAAATTACTCCCTCTTTATATCCTGTTCATGACCTCACTAAAATGTTCCATCTAAAGTCGTCTTTCTTCATCTTCTGTTGTTATAACAGATCCAGCTCTTTTTCATGGGTATATGTATCTTCTTCTTTGCCCCAGTAGAGATTTCGTTAATAATTCTATAAACGATTTTTACATCATAGTCACTTCCTTAATGCAAAGCTTTGTCAGCCTTATCTGCTTTCCCTCTCTAAATATTCTCTTCAGTCCTTCCTGGCTTTTTCTTTCGTTTCAATTATCACTGCTGGAATGCCTAGCTTGCTGCACTTTGTAATTTTCATTTCACCCCACGAAAACTTTTAGAAATCAATTTCTATCCCTGTTTCGTTTTTATAGTATACCAAGCATCATTTAATATCCAAGGCTATCTCCCTGTAACTGTATGTCCCAAAACTTTACGACTAACTGAATGATAAATGTTCTTATTATCTACGCATTCTTCATTAATTTGTTTGCTCTTCGTCTCTTCAAATCTTTAAAACCGCAAATCAATTCCTATATTCATAGCCTTCTCTGCTTTCCTGTCTAATTATTCTCTCCAGCCATTCCTGAATTTTCTTTCGATTTCACTATCAATACTGGAATTATTTGTATGCTATACATTGTAATTTTCTTCACGCCCTCTAAAACTCTCAACACTCAATTTCTATATACTGTTTTCTTTTTATAGTATCCCTATTATCATTTAAAATCCAGTGCTTTCTCCTTGTAACTAAGTTTTCAAAAACTTCACTATCAACTGACTGATATATGTGCTTTATATCACACCATTCTTCATTAATTGTTTGCTCTTCATCTCATCAAGTCTCTAAGAAAGCAAATCGATTACTATATTCAATTGCAAATATTTCTCAGCGCTCATATTCGACAGGCTTAGTTGTATCAAAACTAGGTATTCTATCTACTTTTCCTCTAGGTGCTTTCAGTTTTAATTTCATTGTAGCAATGTGAAGCTGGTAGTTGCATCAAATATCTGAAGGCTCTATAGATTTCTACATTTTTTAGACTCCTTCTTCTCTATTAATGGTAGTATGATATATTTCATTTTCATAATTGCGCCATGGTAAGGCGTATGTATATTTGTGATTGTCCATCTGCTGGAAATAATATCTCCATTGACAAAATTGTTTGTTGAACAGAAACTATTGAAGTGAGCTCGTTTTTCATTTGCAACTTCGATGAAAATCTCAACGCTCATTACATTCTCTGTACCTTGATTATTCCTTCCAACTCGAACATTTGGGTAACAAATTACAATTTTCATGTATCTGCCTGGGATATCTATTACACTCTACAGTTCTTCATGGTGTTCACTTTCCTTTCTTCGGGGGAATCATTTGTTGTTGCATGGTTAACTATTATACTCATAATGCACTACTTTGATTCAAGCTTTGCAAGTAACAATCCACTATATATATATATATATATATATATACATATATATATCTATAAATATATATATATATATATATATGCATATATATATCTATATATATATATATGTGTATATATATATATATATATATGTATATATATATATATATATATGTATATATATATACATATATATATATATATATATACACATATATATATATATATATATATATACATATGTATACTATATATATATATATATATATATTTATATATATATATTTCCTTAGTCCAAAGTTTCCTTACCCACCCTTTACAATGTTCTTCACCTAGGGCCAAGATATCCAAACTATATTTCATAAATTCATTCCTCATTTGCTGTGACTTCCCAATCCAATTCATGGTTCTAACATTCCAATTACCGTTTTCAGTTTTTCTTTAGTATTTATTTACTAGGAAATTTTTAGCACGCAGCTAGGCCCGAGATTTGGGACCATTTTGTCATCTTCTCTTTCCATTGATTGACTAAATCCATAGAGGTTTTATTGGCTACATTCATCAAAGGATATCCATTTCCATGTGATGTGCATTGCCTATCTAACAAATGAAAGTGACCCATTCTGGTCTACACAAATTTCAGTAAGACTCTCCACCAGGCATCAGGAGTAGAAACCGAAGAGACAGTTTGTCTATCGCCTTTAGACCCAATCCGTCACCAAACTGCCAGTGACTTCATAGAGATATTTTTTTTTCTTTTTTTTTTGGAGGGGGGGGGGTCATTTCCTCAACACCCACAGTTCTAGTTCTCGTTACTCAAATAGGTTCCTCATCCACTTATATACATATGATTTTCAGGGGGGGGGGGATCTTTTGATTTTTTTTTCCTCTTTCATATTCCAATAAATTTTGAAGATAATTTGGATCCAGGTTCAGATTCAATATTATTTATTTATTTTCTGTTTGTCTGAGGACAGGATTATATGAAAAGTACTGGTCGGACTTTGACATAATTCTCTCAGATATATATATATATATATATATATATATATATATCTCGGATCTTAGGCAACCCCATGGGCGGAATATTTTGAAAGTTTGCTGAATATTGAGGATGATAGGGAGGCAGATATAATTGCTGCTCCAGGTGTTGAGGTGCCAGTGATGGGAGATGAGAATGAGAGAGAGATTACAATAGAGGAAGTGAGGAGAGCACTAGATGAAACAACAGTAGGAAAAACATCTGGTATGGATGGTGTGAAAGCTGAGATGTTGAAGGAAGGGGGTGTGACTGTACTTGAATGGTTGGTGAGATTGTTTAATATGTGTTTTGTGTTGTCAATGGTACCAGTAGATTGGGTTTGTGCACTATATAAGGGTAAGGGAGATGTGCATGAGTGTTGTAATTCAAGAGGTATCAGTTTGTTGAGTGTAGTTGGAAAAGTGTATGGTAGAGTAATGATTAATAGGATTAAGGATAAAACAGAGAATGCAATCTTGGAAGTACAGGGTGCTTTTAGAAGAGGTAGGGGTTGTATGAATCAGATTTTTACAGTTAGGCAAATATGCGAGAAATATTTAGCAAAAGGTAAGGAGGTGTATGTTGCGTTTATGGATCTGGAGAAAGCATAAGATAGAGTTGATAGGGAAGCAATGTGGAATGTGATGAGGTTATTTGGAGTTGGTGGAAGGTTGTTGCAAGCAGTGAAAAGTTTCTACAAAGGTAGTAAAGTATGTGTTAGAATATGAAATGAAGTGGGAGATTGGTTTCCGGTAAGAGTGGGGCTGAGACAGGGATGTGTGATGTCGCCGTGGTTGTTTAACTTGTATGTTGATGGAGTGGTGAGAGAGGTGATTGCTCGAGTGTTTGGACGAGGATTAAAACTGGTAGGCGAGAATGACCATGAATGGGAGGTAAATAAGTTGTTGTTTGTGGATGATACAGTACTGGTAGCAGACACAGAAGAGAAGCTTGACCGACTAGTGACAGAATTTGGAAGGGTGTGTGAGAGAAGGAAGTTGAGAGTTAATGTGGGTAAGAGTAAGGGAAGGTGGTGCAAGGTTGAATGTGATGTTGAATGGAGAGTTACTTGAGGAGGTGGATCAGTTTAAGTACTTGGGGTCTGTTGTTGAAGCAAATGGTGGAGTGGAAGAAGATGTACGTCAGAGAGTGAATGAATGTTGCAAAGTGTTGGGGGCAGTTAAGGGAATAGTAAAAAATAGATGGTTGGGCATGAATGTAAAGAGAGTTCTATATGAGAAAGTGATTGTACCAACTTTGATGTTTGGATCGGAGTTGTGGGGAATGAAAGTGATTGAGAGACAGAAATTGAATGTGTTTGAGATGAAGTGTCTAAGGAGTATGGCTGGTGTATCTCGAGCAGATAGGGTTAGGAACGAAGTGGTGAGGGAGAGAACGGGTGTAAGAAATGAGTTAGCGGCTAGAGTGGATATGAATGTGTTGAGGTGGTTTGGCCATCTTGAGAGAATGGAAAATGGTTGTCTGCTACAGAAGGTGATGAATGCAAGAGTTGATGTGAGAAATACAAGAGGAAGGCCAAGGTTTGGGTGGATGGATGGTGTGAAGAAAGCTCTGGGTGATAGGAGGATAGATGTGAGAGAGGCAAGAGAGCGTGCTAGAAATATGAAAGAATGGCGAGCGATTGTGACGCAGTTCCGGTAGGCCCTGCTGCTTCCTCCGGTGCCTTAGATGACCGCGGAGGTAGCAGCAGTAGGGGATTCAGCATTATGAAGCTTCATCTGTGGTGGATAATGTGGGAGGTTGGGCTGTGGCACCCTAGCAGTACCAGCTGAACTCGGTTGAGTCCCTGGTTAGGCTGAGGGAACGTAGATATTAGAGGTCCCCTTTTTGTTTT
>NC_090730.1:53451569-53453021 GCF_036898095.1 Palaemon carinicauda
AAGACTAAGAAAAAACAAATAATAGTTACGAAAATTAAAAAATCACTTGTTTCACTTGAAATTAAATCTAAATACAATATTTAAGGTTGACTTTTAATGAAAGTAGATAACCAGATCACAATAAAAAACTTAACCTTCCTACAGGGCTAGATACAAAAACTTTACACCATGCTAACACTCACCCTAATACAATGAAGTCAAAATCAACGTTTTTTCTTGTGTTTTTATAACACACGAATCGCTTTTGGGCACAGAGTCACTTAGGAGAGGACACACTATAGGTACTCAAAGAGAGAGGGAATTTTTGTCTCTTTAACAAGACAGCAGCTTCTCTACTACTGCTATGCAGCCCTGGATGGTGAGGGCTTATAAAGAACTTAGCTACTTCCAGAATATTACAGGAGAGCGAGTTCTGGGAGCCTTGGGGCAAGGTAAGGCGTCAGAGTTACCAGACGGCTCTCTCAGTCACCGAAATCAACCCACCTAAATTAAAATAATATATTAATCTTATAACAAGTTTTTTTTGCGAAAATTCCAACGCACATGGTACCCAAACCAATTTTGTATTCTATCTTAAACAGGACGCAATACCTAATAAGAATGTAAAAGAACATTACAAAAGCCTTTGTTCATAATTTTCATGGTCACTTACCACTCCCAAAAAGATTATGTAAGACTTCGTAACAAAAATATGTGAAATAGAAAATATAATTCTTAAAGATAACGTAATTTGACTCATATATATTTGAATAAAGAATATAATGAAGTTAACGACAAAGGCCTTACGTAATTTACATGATATACTTAATTTTTGTAATCACTCGACAGTAGACCAGCTAATTAAGCATATATGTATATATATATATATATATATATATACACACACAAACACACACACACACACACACACATATATATATATATATATATATATACATATATATATATATATATATATACATATATATATATATATATGTGTGTGTGTGTGTGTGTGTTTGTGTGTTTGGGTGTGTGTGTGAGTTCGTGTATATTTGCATATGCATATATATATATATATATATATATACATATATATATATAAAGGAATTGTTGGGTCACCACTTTACCTGATGACTGGTATCAAGGGCATTAGAAAGGAGATCAGTTTTTACGCCACTATATGAAGGGGGACACTAAGTACATCTGCCTAGTAAACGTCATGTATCTTTTGACGTGTACACCCTTGGTCCTCAAACTTTGATTTATCAGTATGAAAATGGTGGTTCTGAAGGACCAATCTCTAAATGACAGTAGAGGAATTCGTATTAAACAGGACGTTTACTTAGAGAGTTTTCTGATTAAAATGTCATCCCTTACACAGGGCAGAGATACGCACGTTCTTTAAAAAAAAAAAAAAAAAAAAAATATATTCACGGACAAGTCAAAGTTATTGCAGAAGGATTTGGCTAC
>NC_090730.1:53463521-53468521 GCF_036898095.1 Palaemon carinicauda
AGATAGAAACGACAGGCAAAATCTCACTGATGCTTTTTGCGTCCATAGGCCTAGTAGGAGAAGATTATATATATATACATATATATATATATATATATATATATATATATATATATATATATATATATATATATATATATATATATATATATATATATATATATATATATATATATATATATATATGTATATTATATATATATATATATATATATATATATATATATATATATATATATATATATATATATATATATATTTATATATATATATATATATATATATATATATATATATATATATATATATATAATAAATAAAAGTATTTCAATATGTTCATTTAATAGTGCAATGTCTCCTGTATTATAATCCTGTGACACATCAAAGAAGTGGTGCTGCGGGGAGAGTGACTGGTACCCGCACTCTAGTTTTGGGGTGTTTGAATGTGCGTGGATGTAGTACGATAGAAAGTAAACGATGTGAGATTGGAAATATGTTGAGGAATAGAAGGATGGATATATTGGCTTTGTGTGAGACAAAGATAAAAGAGAAAGATGAAGTGATGTTAGGTGAACTGTCTGATAGAGTGTCTGGGATTGAGAGGGGAAGAACAAGAGAAGATGTGGCTTTATTGATGAGTGAATGGATGACATAAAGTAGTGGAATGGAAGGAGATATCATCTAGGTTAATGTGGGTGAAGGTTAGTTTGGGTAGGGAATGTTGGGCTTTTGTCAGTGCGTATGGACCAGGTTGTGAGAAAGGTGAAGAAGAGGGGAATGAGTTCTGGAAGGAATTAACTAGGTGTGAAGAAGGACTGGGTGGAAGGAATTATGTAGTTGTGATGGGTGACTTAAATGCTAGAGTGGGTGCTGGAGAGGTAGAAGGTGTCATTGGGAAGTATGGCGTACCAGGTGAAAATGAGTGGTGAGAGACTGGTAAATATTTGTGTTGAGCAAGAGATGGTGATAAGTTCTAGCTTTTCAAAACAAAGATAAAAAACAAGTATATATGGGTAAGAGTGGCAAAAGGAAGAGTGGTAGAAAGGGCGTTAATGGATTATATGTTGATAACTAAAAGTATGTTCGGAAGATTGAAAGACATGCACATGTTTATGGGTGTGGGTAACGGTATGTCTGATAATTTTTTGGTGGAAGGATAATTAGTTGTAGCAAAAGACTGGGGGGATAGAGTAGGTGGATGTAAAAGGTAGCTAGTGAGGATTAAATAGCTAATAAAACCGTGGGTAAAAAGTAAATATCAAGAAAGGTTGAAAATGGCATATGACAGAGTGAAAGTAAGAAAAACGGGTAATTTAGAGGAGGAGTGGAAGTTAGTAAAAGAAAATTTTGTTGGGATTGCAAGTGACGTGTGTGGCAAGAAGTTTGTTGGAGGCAGCATGAGGAAGGGTGGTGAATAGTGGAATGAAGGAGTGAAGGTAAAACTGGAAGAGAAAAAGAGGGCTTTTGAAAAATGGCTGCAGAGTAATAGTGTAAAGAAGTTTGAAAGATTTATTGAGAAAAAATGTGGATGTAAAGCACATGGTAAGTGAGCCAAATAAAGCAGCTTACCTGAGGTGGGGTCAGGGATTGGGTCATTCATATGAAGAGAATAAGAAGTTTTGGAAAGAAGTTAAGAGAGTAAGGGAGGCTGGTTCAAGAATTGAAGAGACAGTGAAAGAAGGAAATGGAAGGTTGTTAAAAGGAGAGGAGGCAAGGAAAAGGTGGGCGGAATATTTTCAAAGTTTACTGAATGTTGAGGATAATAGGGAGGCAGATATAATTGTTGTTGCAGGTGTTCAGATGCCAGTAATGGGAGATGAGAATGAGAGACAGAATACAAGAGGTGAGGTGAGGAGACCACTAGATGAAATGAGAGTAGGAAAAGCATCTGGTATGGATGGTGTGAGAGCTGAGATGCTGAAGGTAGTATGTACTTGAATGGCTGGTGAGATTGTTTAATATGTATTTTGTGTTATCAATGGTACAATTAGATTGGGTTTGTGCGTGTATTGTACCAGTATACAATGGTAAGGGAGATCTGCATGAGTGTTGTAATTCAAGGGGTATTAGTTTGTTGAGTGTAGTTGGAAAAGTGTATGGTAGAGTACTGATTAATAGGATTAAGGATAAAACAGAGAATGCAATCTTAGAAGTACAGGGTGGTTTTAGAAGGGGTAGGGGCTGTATGAATCAGATTTCTACAGTTAGGCAGATATGCGAGAAATATTTAGCAAAAGGTAAGGAGGTGTATGTAGTGTTTATGGATCTGAAGAAAGCGTATGATAGAGTTGATAGGGAAGCATTGTGGAATGTGATGAGGTTATATGGAGTTGGTGGAAGGTTGTTGCAAGCAGTGAAAAGTTTCTACAAAGGTGGCAAAGTAAGTGTTAGGTTAGGAAATGAAGTGAGCAATTGGTTTCCGGTGAGAGTGGGACTGAGACAGGGATGTGTGATGTCACCGTGGTTGTTTAACTTGTATGTTGATGGAGTGGTGAGAGAGGTGAATGCTCGAGTGCTTGGACGAGGATTGAAACTGGTAGACGAGAATGATCATAAATGGGAGGTAAATAAGTTGTTGTTTGCGGATGATATTGTACTGATTGCAGACGCGGAAGAGAAGCTTGGCTGATTAGTGACGGAATTTGGAAGGGTGTGTGAGAGAAGTAAGTTGAGAGTTAATGTTGGTAAGAGTAAGGTTAAGAGATGTACGAGAAGGGAAGGTGGTGCGAGGTCGAATGTCATGTTGAATAAAGAATTGCTTGAGGAGGTGGATCAGTTTAAGTAATTGGGTGGGATCTGTTGTTGCAACAAATGGTGGAGTGGAAGCAGACGTACTTCCGAGGGTGAATAAAGGATACAAAGTGTTGGGGGCAGTCAAGGGAATAGTAAAAAATAGATGGTTGGTCATGAATGTAAAGAGAGTTCAGTATGAGAAAGTGATTGTACAAACTGTGATATATGGATCGGAGTTGTGAGGAATAAAAGTGATGGAGAAACAGAAATTAAATGTGTTTGAGATAAATTGTCTAAGGAATATGGCTGGTGTATCTCGAGTACATAAGGTTAAGAACGAAGTAGTGAGGTTGAGAACGGATGTAAGAAATGAGATAGCAGCTAGAGTGGATATGAATGTGTTTAGGTGGTTTGGCCATGTTGAGAGAATGGAAAATGGTTGTCTGCTAAAGAAGGTGATGAATGCAAGAGTTGATGGGAGAAATACAAGAGGAAGGCCAAGGTTTGGGTGGATGGATAGAGTGAAGGAAGCTCTGGGTGATTGGAGGATAGATGTGAGAGAGGCAAGAGAGCGTGCTAGAAATAGGAATGAATGGCGAGCGATTGTGACACAGTTCCAGTAGGCCAAGCTACTTCCTCCTGTGCCTTGGATGATCGTGGAGGTTGCAGCAGTAGGGGATTCAGCATTATTAAGCTTCATCTGTGGTCGATAATTTGTGAGGGTGGGCTGTGACCAGCCGAACTCGGTTGAGTCCTTTGTCAGGCTGGGAGGAACATAGAGATGAGACATCCTCTTTTTTGTTTCATTTGTTTGATGTCGGTTACCCAAAAAATTGGGGGAGGTGCCTTGGTATATATATTTATGTACTAAACGATATTCCCAAACAATTATGATAATTTTCTTATAATCATAATTTTGCAAAGGCAGTGGTCGGACACAAAGCTGAGCGAGAGCGGAATTAACGTGCGAACGCCCAAGTACCTAGACAGAATCTAGAGTGAACCGAGAGTGGAGTGTGATCGTACCGATAGGGTAACTCAACCCTCAAGGTTCCAGAGAAATCCATATTTCATTTCTCCACATTCATATATATTCAGGTACTTGTTCTATTATGAATCAGTAGATATCGGTGGTGGGTGGACGGTGGGCTCTGAGGGTGTTGGAAAAATTCTCAATTGCGTTGAAAAGGTTTAACAACACATGAAACTCCCACAAGAAAAAAAAAGAGAAAAAGAAAAAAAAATCTCCATCATGAGGTGGGCTCAATTAAGCAAAATTACTGAATAAAATGTATTTTCTTGGCATTCATACAGATATAACGTGAGAAACAAAGCCGGAATCACTTTTCAGGTAATGAAAAGGGAAAAGAAATTTAAATATGAAGAATGAAAACCAACGCATGTGGTCTTTCAGCCATATTATATAAAAACTTATTAGGTTTGCTATGAAAATAGAATAAACGCTTCGGAGTCAACTCTGACTCGAATCATAACTGGTACAGGAGACGGTAACCCAATAGAATTGTCATATGGTTTATATGAAATTCGGTCATTATTTTTAGTTAGAAAAATAAATAAAAAAGAATCAATACTCATTACAAAGGATTATACAAAAATTTTTCCATGAATAAAAAGAATTAAAAAAAAAAACCGGAACCCCACCCTCGTGCTTAGACATATAGACAGAAAATTAACTAACACGTGAAGCTTGAACCTTACAACAATAGAACATGAAGGAAATTAAATTTTATTAACCTTTTATTAATTATATTTAGGCTGAACACATTGAAATAACAATGCTCCTCTAAAAAATAAAACAAAAATATAAACATTACAGACAAAAAAAAAATATTGATATTCTTATAAAATTTTCGTAATATCTATTTTCCATCTCATATTATATAGGTTATATAATAAATCGGTCTGTTACATGATTGATTAAATACCAATTGCAGACTTCCCGACAACCACAGTCTGTAAATCGGTATACAATGCACACAACCAAATCAATATCAATATATATATATATATATATATATATATATATATATATATATATATATATATATATATATATATATATATATATATATATATATATATATATATATATATACTGAGAGAGAGAGAGAGAGAGAGAGAGAGAGAGAGAGAGAGAGAGAGAGAGAGAGAGAGAGAGAGAGAGAGCTTGAATGGTGTTTGAAATTACAGCTCAAGCCTTTCGTTGGTCTGGAAGGCGTTATGCCATATTCGTGGTAGTTTAGTTC
>NC_090730.1:53473521-53478521 GCF_036898095.1 Palaemon carinicauda
TGGAAAGAAGTGAAGAGAGTAAGGGAGGCTGGTTCAAGAATTGAAGAGACAGTGAAATAAGGAAATGGAAGGTTGTTAAAAGGAGAGGAGGCAAGGAAAAGGTGGGCGGAATATCTTGAAAGTTTACTGAATGTTGAGGATAATAGGGAGGCAGATATAATTGCTGTTGCAGGTGTTCAGATGCCAGTAATGGGAGATGAGAATGAGAGACAGAATTCAAGAGGTGAGGTGAGGAGACCACTAGATGAAATGAGAGTAGGAAAAGCATCTTGTATGGATGGTGTGAGAGCTGAGATGCTGAAGGTAGTATGTACTTGAATGGTTGGTGAGATTGTTTAATATGTATTTTGTGTTGTTAATGGTACCAGTAGATTGGGTTTGTGCGTGTATTGTACCACTATACAATGGTAAGGTAGATCTGCGTGAGTGTTGTAATTCAAGGGGTATTAGTTTGTTGAGTGTAGTTGGAAAAGTGTATGGTAGAGTACTGATTAATAGGATTAAGGATAAAACAGAGAATGCAATCTTAAAAGTACAGGGTGGTTTTAGAAGGGGTAGGGGCCGTATGAATCAGATTTTTACAGTTAGGCAGATATGCGTGAAATATTTAGCAAAAGGTAAGGAGGTGTAAGTTGTGTTTATGGATCTGGCAAATGCGTATTATAGAGTTGATATGGAAGCAATGTGGAATGTGATGAGGTTATATGGAGTTGGTGGAAGGCTGTTGCAAGCAGTGAAAAGTTTCTACAAAGGTAACAAAATAAGTGTTAGGTAAGGAAATGAAAGTGAGCGATTGGTTTCCGGCGAGAGTGGGACTGAGACAGGGATGTGTGATATCACCGTGGTTGTTTAACTTGTACGTTGATGGAGTGGTGAGAGAGGTGAATGCTCGAGTGCTTGGACGAGGATTGAAACTGGTAGACGCAAATGACCATAAATGGGAGGTAAATCAGTTGTTGTTTGCGGATGATATTGTACTGGCTCCAGACGCGGAAGAGAAGCTTGGTTGATTAGTGACGGAATTTGGAAGGGTGTGTGAGAGAAGTAAGTTGAGAGTTAATGTGGGTAAGAGTAAGGTAAACAGATGTACGAGAAGGGAAGGTGGTGCGAGGTCGAATGTCAATTTGAAAGAAGAATTGCTTGAGGAGGTGGATCAGTTTAAGTAATTGGGGTCTGTTGTTGCAGCAAATGGTGGAGTGGAAGCAGACGTACTTCAGAGAGTAAATGAAGGATACAAAGTGTTGGGGGGCAGTCAAGGGAATAGTAAAAAATAGATGGTTGGGCATGAATGTAAAGAGAGTTCTGTATGAGAAAGTGATTGTACCAACTGCGATATATGGATCGGAGTTATGAGGAATGAAAGTGACGGAGAAAAAGAAATTAAATATGTTTGAGATAAATTGTCTAAGGAATATGGCTGGTGTATCTCCAGTACATAGGGTTAGGAACGAAGTAGTGAGGTTGAGGACGGATGTAATAGATGAGTTAGCAACTTGAGTGGATATGAATGTGTTTAGGTGGTTTGGCCATGTTGAGAGAATGGAAAATGGTTGTCTACTAAAGAAGGTGATGAATGTAAGAGTTAATGGGAGAAATACAAGAGGAAGGTCAAGGTTTGGGTGGATGGATGGAGTGAAGGAAGCTCTGGGTGATTGGAGGATAGATGTGAGAGAGGCAAGAGAGCGTGCTAGAAATAGGAATGAATGGCGAGCGATTGTGACACAGTTCCAGTAGGCCATGCTACTTCCTCCCGTGCCTTGGATGATCGTGGAGGTTGCAGCAGTAGGGGATTCAGCATTATGAAGCTTCATCTGTGGTGGATAATTTGTGAGGTTGGGCTGTGCTACCCTGGCACTACCAGCCGAACTCAGTTGAGTCCTTTGTCAGGCTTGGAGGAACATAGAGAGGAGACATCCTCTTTTTTGTTTCATTTGTTTGATATCGGTTACCCCAAAAATTGGGGGAGGTGCCTTGGTATATATATGTATGTACTAAACGATATTCCCATACAATTATGATAATTTTCTTATAATCATAATTTTGCAAAGGCAGTGGTCGGACACAAAGCTGAGCGAGAGCGGAACTAACGTGCGAACGGCCAAGTACCTACACAGGATCTAGAGTGAACCGAGAGTGGAGTGTGATCGTACCGATAGGGTAACTCAACCCTCAAGGTTCCAGAGAAATCCATATTTCATTTCTCCACATTTATATATATTCAGGTACTTGTTCTATTATGAATCAGTAGATATCGGTGGTGGGTGGACGGTGGGCTCTGAGGGTGTTGGAAAAATTCTCAATTGCGTTGAAAAGGTTTAACAACACATGAAACTCCCACAAGAAAAAAAAAGAGAAAAAGAAAAAAAAATCTCCATCATGAGGTGGGCTCAATTAAGCAAAATTACTGAATAAAATGTATTTTCTTGGCATTCATACAGATATAACGTGAGAAACAAAGCCGGAATCACTTTTCAGGTAATAAAAAGGGAAAAGAAATTTAAATATGAAGAATGAAAACCAACGCATGTGGTCTTTCAGCCATATTATATAAAAACTTATTAGGTTTGCTCTGAAAATAAAATAAACGCTTCGGAGTCAACTCTGACTCGAATCATAACTGGTACAGGAGACGGTAACCCAATAGAATTGTCATATGGTTTATATGAAATTCGGTCATTATTATTAGTTAGAAAAATAAATTAAAAAGAATCAATGCTCATTACAAAGGATTATACAAAAATATTTCCATGAATAAAAAGAAATTAAAAAAAAAAAACCGGAACCCCACCCTCGTGCTTAGACATATAGACAGAAAATTAACTAACACGTGAAGCTTGAACCTTACAACAATAGAACATGAAGGAAATTAAATTTAATTAACCTTTTATTAATTATATTTAGGCTGAACAAATTGAAATAACAATGCTTCTCTAAAAAATAGAACAAGAATATAAACATTACAGACAAAAAAATATTGATATTTCTATGAAATTTTCGTAATTTTATTTTCCATCTTATATTATATAGGTTATATAGTAAATCGGTCTATTACATGATTGATTAAATACCAATTACAGACTTCCTGACAACCACAGTCCATAAATCGGTATACTATGCACAAAACCAAATCAATATATATATATATATATATATATATATATATATATATATATATATATATATATATATATATATATACTGAGAGAGAGAGAGAGAGAGAGAGAGAGAGAGAGAGAGAGAGAGAGAGAGAGAGAGAGAGAGAGAGAGAGAGCTTAAATGGTGTTTGAAATTGGAGCTCAAACCTTTCGTTGGTCTGGAAGGCGTTATGCCATATTCGTGGTAGTTTAGTTCTCGGTCTATTATTATTATTATTATTATTATCATTATTATTATTATTATTATTATTATTAGGATTATTATTATTATTAAGTTCTTTGTCTATTATTATTAATATTTTTATTATTATTATTATTATTATTATTATTATTATTATTATTATTATAGATTCTCGGTTAGTAGACCTATTATGGTAGATCCATTATAAAAAAATGCAGACTCAGTGGCATTTGTCTTGTAGTTGTGCGTCTGAATATCTTGGAAGTGCGTACATTCTTCAGTACTGCATGCCATCTATAACTATGTTGAGTTGTTCATCAGTAGGAGGGGCGAATGAAATGCATAGAGGGAATTTTACTAGAAATTACAAGTTAACCTGTCAAAAACAATTAATGTAAACGAGTTTCGAGAGGGTACTGGATGTGTCCTCTCTTAAGGTAAGAAGAGGATGGACATAGGTAGAGCTAGCTCTATTTATAGGTCTTGCTAGGTTGTAACCTCGGACACTGCCGATGATCATGATATTCGTGGTGATGTCCTCATGTTCGACATTTTTGTTGTGCACCTGGAGTTGTTTTTTCTTAATGGCTCCCTGTTTTCATACATAAATGAAAACACAAAATGAAAAATAGGTAGGAGGAAACAATGTTATTTCCAAGCCATCATATTTAAGGTATGAATACCTGATAGCTCAATGCTAAAATTTCCCGGATATTAAGGGAAACAAAAATTTACCCATCTCAGTGAGGCCAACTATTTTCTGTACCTTTTGAAAAAAGAATTGGCAACAACCCTAACATCTACAGTTATTTCGATTGGGTCAACAGGAAATGTACGAATATGAGGCTAGGCATTGCTCTAAATCAATTTGAAGGCCTGCTATTGCTAAGACTATCACCCACAGTGCAATTAGAATAATAATGGTTTTAATGTGTATGATTACCTTTCTTTTCTAACTCATTGGTTAAAATCATTGATAAATATGGTGATGATAACTGTACTTCAATTCTTTTTTTCTTTTTAGTTTTATGTATTTGTTTTATTATGTTCTCTAATTTACTTTGATATCGTAGATCTCATGGATAAGAATAATTAAAAAAAAATATTTGAACTATCAGATAAATATTTTCTTCTTGGGAAACAATTAAAAAAAAGAATAGCTGTTAAACTTCATACATCAGTCACAAGATTAAAAAAGAAAGCAAGTGGTATATATATATATATATATATATATAGATATATATATATATATATATATATATATATATATATATATATATATATATATATATATATATATATATATATATATATATATATATATATATATATATATATATATATATATATATATATATATATATATATATATATATAGATATATTTTATATATATGTATATATATATATATATATATATATATATATATATATATATATATATACATATATATATATATATATATATATATATATATATATATATATATATATATATATATATATGTGTGTGTGTGTGTGTGTGTGTGTGTACGTTTACAAATTTTGTGTATATATATGTTTATGTATATATATATATATATATATATATATATATATATATATATAGATATATATATATATATATATATATATATATATATATATATATATATATATATATAT
>NC_090730.1:53491021-53496021 GCF_036898095.1 Palaemon carinicauda
GCATAGCAAATTATAATATTGGACTACTTTTATTTAAACTTTAGTATTAATAATCCACTATATTACAGGTCTTCAATCAGTTAATGTCTTTCTTGATCTTGGTATCATCATCATTCTGACCCCTACTCTTCTAACTCCAACAGTTCGTCCAGAGTAATTACATAAATTGTCTTGGTCTAAGTTTTCTTTATCAATCCCCTTAAAACGTGTATCAGTTAGGGGAAGGTTATCAAACTATATTTCATAAGTTTATTCTCCACTTGATGTAATTCATTCTGGGTTCGAACATCCCAATTACTAAGTTTAAATTTTTCTTTAGTATTTATAATTTTCGAAAGATTCTTAGCACACCTCTACGCCCGGAACTTGGGTCCTTTCTGTTATTTTTGCTTTCCATATACTGATTAAGCAATAGAGGATTCATTTCCCAAATTCATCCCAGGATAGCCAGTTCCTTGTGATGCAAGTGCCTATCTAAATATGGCAAGGGACCCCTGCCAGTCCATGCTAGACATCAGAAATAAAAGGCGAAAAGACATCTTGTATTTGCCTTAGACCCAATCCGTCACCCTGCTGCTAGTGACTCCATCGAGATTTAGGGGGCCTTTTCTCAACATCCAAGTTTTTGTTACTCCACTAAGGTGCTCATCAGTTTATATAACCGTTGGCAAACATCGATTGCTAATATATACAGACTTTATTATTCTCATTTTTCTTACATAAACTTGAGTAGATATGTACAAATAGCAGGTTGGACGGGTTGCCAACCTATAGGGCCTTTTGACTGGCCAGACAGTACTACATTGGGTCTTCTTCTCTGATTACGGTTTATTTTCCGTTTGTCTATACATAACCAACAAAGAGTCTGGCCTATTATTTACATATTATCCTCTGTCCTCGTACACCAGGCAACACTGGCATTACCAAAAAATTTTTCTTCAACTAAGGGATTAACTACCGTAATGTAATTGTTCAGGCGCCACTTTCCCCTTGATAAGGGTAAAAGAGACTGCTTAGCTTCGGTAAGCAGATCTTCTAGGAGAAGGACACTCAAAAATCAAACATTTATTCTCTAGTCATGGAGAGTGCCATAGCCTCCGTATCATGGTCACCCACTGTCTTGGGTTAGAGTTCTCTTGCTTGAGGGTACACTTTGGCACACTACTCTATTCTATTTTTCTCCTTCCTGTTTTTTTTTTCATAGTTTATATTGGAGATATATTTTTTTGATGATATTATTCCCAGAATAAGTTATTTTCCTCTTTTTCCTTTCCTCGCTGGGCTACTTTTCTTTTGGAGCCATCGGCTTATGGCATCCTGCTTTTCCATCTAGGGTTGTAGTTTAGTAATAAATAATAATAATAATAATAATAATAATAATAATAATAATAATAATAATAATAATAATAATAATAATAATAATAATAATAATAACTGGTTGAACATTTGAGAAAATTAGACAGTTGTTAAAGAAAAGGTAAATGAATATATTTGGTGTATATCTAAAATGATACAGACATTGACGTCGCGTAAGGTGGTTCTAAAACATAGATGCACCTTCAAGAACATCCTATCTTTGAGAGATGCTTCAGCGAGATGAAGTTGATGAAAAGTGGTTGGATATGTTACCTTAAAGCCAATACTCCTACAGATCTTTTGTGAATCAAGTTATATCTTCCTGATGTTTCTACATATGACCCAACACAGGCTATCCATCGGTAAAATGCAATGCATGGTCATAAAGATGGCCAACACATGCGGTCAGTGCGAAAAGAGAAAAAAACTTTCCTGTGTAAGTGTGACACAGATAAATCTGATCTTGAATTGATTAATGAACGGGATAGATTTAGCCTTCTTGTACACAAAACGTTACTCCTCCAGTCATCATACCAAATTTTCGGTGCATAATATTATGGAATTATTAAATTATTCTGTGCATTGAATTACATTGTAGTCTAGTGAGTTTTTAGTCCAATGTGAAACACTCAGTAAAGTAAATACCCCTTTTAATTAATGCGTTTTTACAGTAATAGGAAATTGAAAGGATTCCCCATTTATATGCATGGCATTCTGTTGACTTATATCTCTGAGTTTTAATCTCTTTTTTTCTATTAATAACAATATGAAAATAATCTTGAAATAACTGCATATTAGTTATGACATTTTGCAACGTAGTGGTTTCTATATCGTTTTTACCAAGAGTTAAACTCACTGACAAAGGACACATTATCTTGTTAATTTTCTTATTTGCTAATAATCTTATTACCGAACTAGTATTCCTTTCTGACGAATACAAGAAATTTCTATACTATATATATATATATATATATATATGTGTGTGTGTGTGTATATATAAATATAAATATATATACTGTATATATATCTATATATAAGGTATATATATATATATATATATATGTGTGTATGTGTGTACCTGTGTGTATATGTTTATGTACACATAAGTAATAAAGTTTAAATCCAATAGAACTGCATATGATACTTGAAACATAGATATCCGAGACATACATATATATATATATATATATATGTGTGTGTGTGTGTGTGTCTCGGATATCTATGTATATATATATATATATATATGTATATATATATATGTATACATATCTATATATATATATATGTATATATATATATATATATATATGTGTGTGTGTGTGTATATATATATACATAGATATCCGAGACATATATATATATATATATATATATATTTAAATATATACTGTCATATACGTTATAGTTCCTAAAATATTTCAATTATTCAATATTTCTCCTAGTTTGATCATATCCTTTCCTCACTGGATTATTTTCCATGTTGGAGCTTTTGGACTCACCATATTACTGGAAGGCGTGGGTCTGCAAACATTTCTTGCTGCTCTCCTGAGATCAGTTATGAATTTGGTTATCTGATTTGCTTTCCTTTTTCGTTATTAGTATATAAAAACGCCTAGGGGTAACCACATTATTTCAGTATTCAAAGAAACACGATGAACATAGTCGTGTAAAGTAGGATATTTTAACAATTTCAATCTCACCCAGGAAATTACTCATTTATATTTTAAATAGAAAAATTCCATTTTCCTTGTTCCCTGAAATTCTGTCGATAAAATACGATAAATTCATTATTTCGAGTAAATGTCGAAATTTCCCTGTCTTATATCCTCCGGATTCTATGCATCATTCTCCCTTAGTGACCACCAAACCCTTCTTGCTCTTGAGGCTTTCTCTTATAATGTTATATTGATAAGTTTCATTCATTTACACTCAATAAATCGATGTAATATTTTTTTTCAGAGGTTCCTAAGCTGCAAATGATTTTAAACTAAAATCCAATTTTACGTATGTATGATTTGATTTATTTTCGTTATTGAAATACTGCTTTTATATTTATTAAGATATTCATTACTCACAACAAACCATTTGCATGTGCCGTTCAAAGAGTTGCTGCTGATTAGATTTCATCTCGGGATTAGTGTAATTTTCTTGAACCTAATAAGTTAAGGAGGGACATAAAATTGATAAAACAGTTTCCCACCTTTTATAAATAAAACATATGTACCCACAAAAACACGGAATAAATGGACAGAGAGAGAGTCCCTGGTTATGAGAAATATTTTAATAGGCATATGTCCTTTAACACAACAGTAATAAATTTACACCTGAGCTCACACATTTGTCTGTCTAAAAAATATTTGATGAAAAGTTAAGAAGAACATCGGATATTAGGGGAAAGATTTATTTACGTAGATTAGGTGCAATATCTTTTTGGTATCAACATTTTTGAAAATTTTATAAATTCTGAATATATTCATGAAAAAACATGTGCAATAGAACGATAAATTTTAACAGCAATACGAGAAAATTGTACTCATTACTTATTATATTATTATATTATATTATTATGAATTGCTAGGCAACAACACAAGTTGGAAATGCAGAATTGGAAAATAGCCCAGCGAGGAAAGGAAACAAGTAACAAGAAAATATTTTAAGAACAGTAACATTACAAAAAATATTTCCTATTTAAACTATAAAAAATCTAATAAAACGTGAGGAAGAAAAATAAGTTAGAATAGTGTGCCCGAGTGTACCCTCAAGCAAGAGAACTGTAACTCAAGACAGTGGAAGATCATGGTACAGAGGCTATGGCACTACTCAAAACTAGAAAACCATTGTTTTATTTAGGGCTGCTTACCATAGCTTAAGAGTCTCTTCTACCCGTACCAAGAGGAAAGTGGCCACTGAACAATTACAGTGCAGTAGCTTGAGTGTAGAATTGTTCGGTAATCAATAGTGTTGTAAGGTGTATGAGGACAGAGGAGAATTTATGTGTAGATAAAGGGAAAATGAACCGTAAACAGAGAGGAGGATCCAATATAGTACTGTCTGACTAGTCATAGGACCCCCATAACTCTCTAACGGTAGTGTCTCAACGAGTGGCTGGTGCCCTGGCCAAACTACTACCTACAAGTTTGTTTAATAAAGCACTAGTGAACGTGTTTTCTGAGTTACACAATTAAACTTGCTCAAAAAATCTCCAAATATATAAGGAAGATATATAAATGAGTCTGTGATGTTGATATTGTAACTGTTTAAACTTCCATTTCCTATTCTTAGCATGGAAGGCGCGAAATTTAGAATTATTTGAAAGAAACTTAATTTTCTAAACAATCTAAGGAGAGAGTCCATCAGACTAAGCATTGTTAATCATATGAGAATTTCAAAAGGATTATTGATATAGGAAGGGCAAAAGAAAATTCTTTCCAGATCATGAGAATTTTAAATCAATGGAAAACATAAATCCACACACAAACAAAACACACACACATTCATCCATATTTACATACACACACACATACACACACATATATATAAGTATATATATATATATATATATATATATATATATATATTTGTTTAAAAAAAATTGAATGCTAAAGTAGGTGAAAAAAAGAAGACAATTAACAGTCGATAAGAAA
>NC_090730.1:53521113-53528613 GCF_036898095.1 Palaemon carinicauda
CTCTCTCTCTCTCTCTCTCTCTCTCTCTCTCTCTCTCTCTCTCTCTCTCTCTCATTCAAATTTATATATATATATATATATATATATATATATATATATATATATATATATATATATATATATATATATATATATATATATATATATATATATACACAAACAAAAGAAACGTATTTATACCGGAAAATGGGATCCCTCAGCTGTCAGTTTCTTGATAATTCCAGATAAGTCACATTTTAGAAACGTAGATAAAATCGGAATAATGTAAAACAGTCCATGGCTTAATTCTAAATGGTGACCTTTGATATGTAGAATTACACAGAATTTTGCAATATTTGTTTGGGTATAGTTATTATTATGGTTGATATTAACCTTCCTTGGTCAAACTACTATTACGAGATCTCGTAGAAACTACCATAATTTTCTGTTTTATTCTGAGAAAAATTACCTTGGATTTTTTGGCCAACATGGTTTCTTTAACTCCTATAATACATATATTATGTTTTTCGCGTGCAAGCTTTCGAAATTTCTACAAATACGCACATGCAACCACACACACACACACCTATATATATATATATATATATATATATATATATATATATATATATATATATATATATATATATATATATATATATATATATATATATATATATAAATATATATACACATACAAATTTATATATATATACATATACATTTATATATATATATATATATATATATATATATATATATATATGTATATATATATATATATATATATATATATATATATATATATATATATATATATATATATATATAAATATATATACACATACAAATTTATATATATATACATATACATTTATATATATATATATATATATATATATATATATATATATATATATATATATATATATATATATATGTATATATATATATATATGAATATATATATATATATATATATATATATATATATATATATATATATATATATATATATATATATATATATATATATATATATACATACACATATATATATATATATATATATATATATATATATATATATACATACATATATATATATATATATATATATATATATATATATATATATATATATATATATATATATATATATTTATATATATATATATATATATATATATATATATATGAATATCTATATATATATATATATATATATATATATATATATATATATATATATATATATATATATATATATATATATATATATGTATATATATATATATATATATATATATATATATATATATATATATATACACATATAAATTTATATATTTACATATAAATATATATATATATATATATATATATATATATATATATATATATGAATATATATATATATATATATATATATATATATATATATATATATATATATATATATATATATATATATATATATATATACATATGAATATCTATATATACATATATATATATATATATATATATATATATATATATATATATATATATATATATATATATATATATATGAATATCTATATATATATATATATATATATATATATGTATATATATATATATATATATATATATATATATATATATATATATATATATATATATATATATATATACATATTTATTTATTTATACATAGAGAATTAAATATATATATATATATATATATATATATATATATATATATATATATATATATATATATATATATATATATATATATATATATATATATAATTTCGTATACATTCGTTGGAACATATATTCACTGAAAATTATTTGTATGTTAAATACTACTAACTGGGCAAGAAATCAAACTGATCATATTTGCGGTAAATAAAAGCATTCAACACTGCAAATTGCTTACCTGGAGAAATATGATCTTATTACTATCATGTTGTACATCTCATATGATGTCGTCGATTCTGATTGGAATAGGTTTGTTGTAATGAAACAATACAAACTATTTCGAAGCTATATTAGAACACGTGTTCGTTAGAAGTTTTAGGACACTTCGGATTTGACTGGCGTCTTATTTACATACATTATATGAAATAAAAAAAAAAATGATCATCACTATAAAAGATTCTGGGCTCTTATATTGTAAAAAAAAAATATCAAGAATCATATTTTCTTGTTGAGGTTATTAATATAGCATTCAATACGTCATAGTAAACGCTACAGCACTTAAAAATTAATTTCAAACGTTTTCTATTAAAGAAACTTGATACAATATATCTTCAATACATTTAACACTTATTGCAATACAATATAGTTTATTAATATTTAGTTTACACGATCTAATTACTTCAGTAAATTTTAGCTCTCTAACATTTGAATGACCCACTTGATTTTTATTTCATGGGTTTAATTGGTCAATTTGTTTTACAATATTTCCATCAACTTGAATGCCCTAATGTGAATTCCCTATTCCTTTAACTGTCTCCCTTGGTACCCACTTCTTTGATGTTTTATATGATCTTACCATGATACAAGAATGAGGGGAAAATGTCTTGCTTTTGGAAGATTTTCCAATTGTTTCTATCCTTACTTTTCCAAATCTTTTTGCATACTAGGATACATCAAATCCAATTTGGACTCTAATTCTCCTCCCCATCAACATATTTGATGGTGTCACACCTGTTGTGCTGTGTTGTTCTTGATGACAACTGAAAAAATACGTTACTCATGTTATGTTTAAACGTTTGAAAAAAAAAATAAAAGTCTACATTCTTGGAAGATATATATATATATATATATATATATATATATATATATATATATATATATATATATATATATATATATATATATATATATCTATCTATCTATCTATCTATATATATATATATATATATATATATATATATATATATATATATATATATATATATATATATATATATATATATATATATATATATATATATATAAGATCAACAACATTTATATTTTTAAAAAGTCTTTAAATTTTTCTTAGGTGAACTATGAACAATTACCTGCTAGAATTCCTTCTGGAATATCATGAGTTGAGAATAAGAATGATATTACTTTCCCAGTTGTATGATATATTGTTTTTTTTATTGGAATAACTTCTGGCCATTTACTGTACAAGTTCACAACTATCAAGAATAAATAACCTGAAAAAGGACCTGAACTATATATGTAAAATCTTTGCTCTGGATACCTTGGTAACTCCAACGTATGCATTCCAGCAAACGTATGATTGGTCTGTTGCATAGCAAACTATTTACAATTTCTTACAAATTGCATTAATATTCTTATCTACACCAGGTCCTGACTACAACACAAAAGACATTAGTTTTTGATCTGAAAATGCCTTGGACATCAGTATGTATTTCAGACAAATCTTTAATCCTTATTAAAGTAGAAGTAATATATCATAATCTTTTCATGATACAACTTTGTGTTACATTCAGTTTGATCTAAATATCTTTATGGGGTTAATACCTTTCTTCATTTTCATATAAGTCCCCACCTGTGATCAAACTCTCTAACACCTCTTCAGATACTGTTTTTCTGCTTCAATGTGTGCATCATACACTAAAACTAAAAGAATCCTGTTATCATAATCTTCGGGAGCTTTTTTTTACTAGAAATCTAGATAAAGAATCTGCATTACCGTTTTTTATGTAGCCAGTATTCTATATCTTTGTAGTACGCGGCTGATATAATTACCCAACGCTATAGTCTTGCAGTTATTAACTCAGGTAAACTTGTTTATAAACCTAATATTGCCAATAAAGTTTTATGATCTGTAAAAAGTTCTTGGATTTGCCTACCATAAAGAGACATATGGAATCTCTTAACTCCATACTATTGCTAAATATTCTTTTTCTCTTTGAGAGTTACTCCTTCCTGACTCGTTCAATACTCCAAATGCAAATGCAATTGATTTCTGTTACATCTTGCATTACTTGAGATAACACTGCTCCTAAACCTGTTTGAGGCGCTACATGATAAATGTACAGGTAAATCTATTTGATGATATGCTAGAAATACAATTGATGTTGTTCCTTATTTTATTCTTTTAAAAGGATCCTGGCAAACTTTTGCCCAACTCCTTTCACACGCTTATTAAACGTGGGTATACAATTCATATGCAATTGTATACCAGCTACGTATGACATTACCATAAAAGTTTACTAGACCTAGAAATTATCATAATTTCTTACATTCGCTGACATCTTGAATGAATGAATTGCTTTAATTCTCTCATTAGTCTTTGAATATGCTTGTCATTATTACTAAACCTAAGTATTCCACTGAATCTACTTCTAAGATATATTTTCACTTATTTACTCAAATATTATGTTCCTTCATTTTCTTCAGAACTGTCTGTGATCTTCCACGATGTTCTCTTATATCTTTACCAGAAATTAGAAAATGATCTATGAAAATCATACACCTTACATTCCTACAAAAATTTTATCCATATCTTATTGCCATATATCTGAACTGCTAGGTACTCCATAAGGTAATCAGTTTAGTTTATATAAACCTAGGGGTGTATTTACTGTACATAATTTTTTGTGAATTTTCATACAAGGGGAGATGTTGAAACGTTTTTCTAACATCGAACTTTGGAAATACAGTACATCCTGACATAGATGCAAAGATTTCTTTAAGTTTTGGCAATGGAAGGTTGAGCTACAAGAGATAGTGATTCAATGTTTTCTTTTGTAATCTTCATGTAATACAACTTGGCCATTTTCCTACATAATATTAAACAATGGTGCAGCCAAATCTAAATAAGTAACCTTTTCCATGAACTTTCAATTTCTAATCTCCTTATTTTTGTTTTAACTTCACGTTTCAATGCATAAGGTACTGCTTTCTGAGCAAACAATATAGGAGTACCACTTGGTTTTAAAACTAAAATAGTCATAACATTTCTCACTGCATCTAATTTGTCTTCAAATACTTCCATAAACTATAATACATAGAAATTTGACTCCACTGTTCGTCTCGTAATTCTGTAACTTCATAATACCTGGTCAGTCTAATTGAAGACAATATAACCAATTTGAACCAAACAGTTTGTCCTTAACCTTTAACTATTGTCAATGGCATTCTATCTAACTTCTGTTCTTTATAGCATACTTATATGTTCAAAGCACCTATTACCGGAATATCAAAGTCATTACAACCCTTTAAAAATCTATTTTCATATTAAAAAAGAAATAGGAAGGGCTCTGCTGTTATCTCAGACATAATTGATACGTCACCTGCTCTGTCAGCTTGCATTGCAGTTGGCTTACATTTATAATCAATTCTACTAATATATGTTTCTTTGCATTGTTGTTGACAGAATTTATGCAAACTGCAAAATTAGTTTCCGATCTATCCTAATCATCATAAACAGTTTCTGCCTATTTCTCTTGACCTATATCAATATTGACTGCATCTATTTTTCCTTTGTATATCATCTAAGAAATTTTGGTATTTCAGCTCCGTAGCAGTGCTTTTCTTTGCCACTTACTCACAATCATATTTTTTTTTTTTAGAGTTAATTTTCATGCCACATAGTTTGCACAATGCACTAAATTTACGTAGATATCTATTAAGGGAATCAGTAACCCGATATCAACCTTCAAATGACTGGAATTGAGGCAAAATACTTGGCATCTTCTGCATAGTAAATGAGCTTGACTTTTAAGCCAAATCATATATAATATCTATATAGTATGAGAAGCAATTGGCCAAGGATACTGTAATCAGAACACCAGATATCACATTCCTCTAATCACTATGGTGTCAATCAATAACTACTGTGTGCAATAACAATACTAAGAAAAGTCCTGACTGGGTATTAAAGGCGTCTTGACATGCTGACGGAATATGACTACCATTCCATCCCCAATATTTTAAATATCAACACACACCTTCACAGTGGTAAGATATACTCGACCCTCGCCCTCCTGAAGGGATACTATCAAGTGGCCATGAACCTGAAAGAAATCCCCAGGACCATCATCTATATCCCCTTTTGACTCATATACTTTCTATTACTTCTACATTGGGTTTGTCATGCAGGGGACACATTTCAAAGACATTTGGATGATAACTTAAGAGACCTCGCCTTCAGCTTAGGTTACATAAATGACATATCAGTATTACCCGCCTCAAAGGACAGTATTAGTTATCCCATATATCTAGAGGGCATTCATTCCCTAATTGGGAAGGTCTAAGCAGTACATAAATTCCTCATATCATGATCTGTCAAAGAATTGAAAAAACTTGTTATGAATGGTAAACTACTACTTCTACTACTACTACTACTACTACTACTACTACTACTACTACTACTACTACTACTACTACTACTACTACTACTACCAAGCTTATACCCTATTTAGAAAAAGTATGATACTATGAGCCCAGGGCCTCCAACAGGGAAAAATATCCCAGTGAGGAAACGAAACAAGAAATATATAAACTGCAAGGGAAGTAATGAACAATTAAAATGAAATAGTTTATGAACAGTGACGACATTTTAATAGATCATTCCTAAATATAATATAACAACTTCAGAAAAACAAAACAAAGAGGAATAAGATGGAATAGTGTGTCTGCTTGTAACCGGATGCCAGAGAACTCCACACCAAGTCAGTGGAAGACCATTGCACAGAGGCTATGGTTTTATCCAATACTAGAGAATAATGGTTTGATTCTCGAGTGTCCTTCTCCTAGAAGAGCAGCTTAACATAGCTAAGGAATCTCTTATACACTTACTAAGAGGAAAGTACTTACTGGACAATTATAGCCAGTAGTTAACCCCATGAGCGAAGAAAAATTGTTTGGTAATATAAATTTTGCCATGTGTATGAGTAATGTGGACAATGTTGAAGGAATAGTCCAGACAATGCAGTGCATGTATGAGCAAAGGGAAAATGAGCTATAATCAGAGAAGGATCTAATGTAGTACTGTCTGGTCAGTTAAAAACCCAATTGCTCTCTACTGGTACTACCAAAATCGGTGGCTGATGCCTAGGCGAACCAATTACCTACTATCACTGATTCTTAGCTCCCATTACTGTCACTCCGCCCTTCTCTACGACTCCCTCAAGACCAAGACTAAAATCCTTCAGCACTAAAAAAGCTTTATCAAATGGTAAGTTCTTCAACTTCCCTATGCCAATTGCATCCCTCCTACTATCCACCGATGTCAGTAATGATGCTATCTGTTGGGTACGCGAACAAATGATTAAATTATCACCCTGCTACCCACTGACCTTCTTTAGTAGAAAACTTTAAGATTCAGAATCTAGTACGCCGCTACTCTATCTTTGACCGCAAAATATGGGCAGTGTTATTGCCTGTTCGTTACTTCCGTTCCTTTTTAGAGGGCATCTCCTTCATTATTCACACAGATCACATACATAATCTGACGTTTGGTCCCCTAGTTAGTACTAAAATCTCTACCATTTCTGAATA
>NC_090730.1:53533613-53538613 GCF_036898095.1 Palaemon carinicauda
TGGATTCTCTTAACGACCTCGGGATCAGAGCCCCAGGCGAAATCACACAAATAGAAGAGCTTGGCTCCGGCAGGGAATCGAACCCTGGTCGGTAAGCTTGTATAGACATTGACTAAGCCACTTGGCCACGAAGAAAGATAAAAGTCAATGACAATTCTTCTGTACTTATACCTGTCGAATTCAGGTATTTTGTACTTACAATTGAAATCAACCCATCTTCACCATCGTAGCTAATTGGTAGTTTGTTACTTGGCATTCAATTAATGATAAATTTTGCAAATTTTTACGTGGTTTTTATATTAAAAAAAGCCATATATATATATATATTTTTTTTTTGGGATACATTAATGTCTGGATTCTCTTAACGACCCCGGGATCAGAGCCCCAGGCGAAATCACACAATGACAAGAGCTTGGCTCCGGCCGGGAATCGAACCCTGGTCGGCAAGCTTGTATAGACAGTGACTAAGCCACTTGGCCACGAAGAAAGATAAAAGTAAATGAAAATTCTTCTGTTCTTATACCTGTCGAATTCAGGTATTTTGTACTTAGAATTGAAATCAACCCATATTCACCATCGTAGCTAATTAGTATTTTGTTACTTGGCATTCAATTAATGATAAATTTTGCAAATTTTTACGTGTTTTTTATATTCAAATAAGCCATATATATGTATATTTTTTTTTTTTTATTATATTAATGTCTGGATTCTCTTAACGACCTCGGGATCAGAGCCCCAGGCGAAATCACACAAAGACAAGAGCTTGGCTCCAGCCGGGAATCGAACCCTGGTCGGCAAGCTTGTATAGACAGTGACTAAGCTACTTGGCCACGGAGAAAGATAAAAGTCAATGACAATTCTTCTGTACTTATACCTGTCGAATTCAGGTATTTTGTACTTAGAATTGAAATCAACCCATCTTCACCATCGTAGCTAATTGGTAGTTTGTTATTTGGCATTCAATTAATGATAAATTTTGCAAATTTTTACGTGTTTTTTATATTCAAATAAGCCATATATATATATATATATATATATAGATATATATATATATATATATATATATATATATTTTTTTTTTTGATATATTTATATCTGGATTCTCTTAACGACCTCGGGATCAGAGCCAGAGGCGAAATCACACAAAGACAAGAGCTTGGCTCGGGCCGGGAATCGAACCCTGGTCAGCAAGCTTGTATAGACAGTGACTAAGCCACTTGGCCACGAAGAAAGATAAAAGTCAATGACAATTCTTCTGTACTTATACTTGTCGAATTCAGGTATTTTTTATTTAGAATTGAAATCAACCTATCTTCACCATCGTAGCTAATTGGTAGTTTGTTACTTGGCATTCAATTAATGATAAATTTTGCACATTTTTACGTGTTTTTTATATTCAAATAAGCCATATATATATATATATATATATATATTTTTTTTTTTTTTTTGATACATTAATGTGTGGATTCTCTTAACGACCTCGGGATCAGAGCCCCAGGCGAAATCACACAAAGACAAGAGCTTGGCTCCAGCCGGGAATCGAACCCTGGTCGGCAAGCTTGTATAGACAGTGACTAAGCCACTTGGCCACGAAGAAAGATAAAAGTCAATGACAATTCTTCTGTACTTATACCTGTCGAATACAGGTATTTTGTACTTAGAATTGAAATCAACCCATCTTCACCATCGTAGCTAATTGGTAGTTTGTTACTTGGCATTCAATTAATGATAAATTTTGCACATTTTTACGTGTTTTTTATATTCAAATAAGCCATATATGTATATATATTTTTTTTTCTTTTTGATACATTAATGTCTGGATTCTCTTAACGACCTCGGGATCAGAGCCCCAGGCGAAATCACACAAAGACAAGAGCTTGGCTCCGGCCGGGAATAGAACCATGGTCGGCAAGCTTGTATAGACAGTGACTAAGCCACTTGGCCACGAAGAAAGATAAAAGTCATTGCCAATTCTTCTGTACTTATACCTGTCGAATTCAGGTATTTTGTACTTAGAATTGAAATCAACCCATCTTCATCATCGTAGCTAATTGGTAGCTTGTTACTTGGCATTCAATTAATGAGAAATTTTGCACATTTTTACGGGTTTTTTATATTCAAATAAGCCATATATATATATATATATATATATATATTTTTTTTTTTTTGATACATTAATGTCTGGATTCTCTTAACGACCTCGAGATCAGAGCCCCAGGCGAAATCACACAAAGACAAGAGCTTGGCTCTGGCCGGGAATCGAACCTTGGTCGGCAAGCTTTTATAGACAGTGACTAAGCCACTTGGCCACGAAGAAAGATAAAAGTCAATGACAATTCTTCTCTACTTATATCTGTCGAATTCAGGTATTTTGTACTTAAAATTGAAATCAACCCATCTTCACCATCGTAGCTAATTGGTAGTTTGTTACTTGGCCTTCAATTAATGATAAATTTTACAATTTTTTACGTGTTTTTTATATCCAAATAAGCTATATATATATATATATATATATATATATATATATTTTTGATACATTAATGTCTGGATTCTCTTAACGACCTCGGGATCAGAGCCCCAGGCGAAATCACACAAATAGAAGAGCTTGGCTCCGGCAGGGAATCGAACCCTGGTCGGTAAGCTTGTATAGACATTGACTAAGCCACTTGGCCACGAAGAAAGATAAAAGTCAATGACAATTCTTCTGTACTTATACCTGTCGAATTCAGGTATTTTGTACTTACAATTGAAATCAACCCATCTTCACCATCGTAGCTAATTGGTAGTTTGTTACTTGGCATTCAATTAATGATAAATTTTGCAAATTTTTACGTGGTTTTTATATTAAAAAAAGCCATATATATATATATATATATATTTTTTTTTTTGATACATTAATGTCTGGATTCTCTTAACGACCCCGGGATCAGAGCCCCAGGCGAAATCACACAATGACAAGAGCTTGGCTCCGGCCGGGAATCGAACCCTGGTCGGCAAGCTTGTATAGACAGTGACTAAGCCACTTGGCCACGAAGAAAGATAAAAGTAAATGAAAATTCTTCTGTTCTTATACCTGTCGATTTCAGGTATTTTGTACTTAGAATTGAAATCAACCCATATTCACCATCGTAGCTAATTGGTATTTTGTTACTTGGCATTCAATTAATGATAAATTTTGCAAATTTTTACGTGTTTTTTATATTCAAATAAGCCATATATATGTATATTTTTTTTTTTATTATATTAATGTCTGGATTCTCTTAACGACCTCGGGATCAGAGCCCCAGGCGAAATCACACAAAGACAAGAGCTTGGCTTCAGCCGGGAATCGAACCCTGGTCGGCAAGCTTGTATAGACAGTGACTAAGCTACTTGGCCACGAAGAAAGATAAAAGTCAATGACAATTCTTCTGTACTTATACCTGTCGAATTCAGGTATTTTGTACTTAGAATTGAAATCAACCCATCTTCACCATCGTAGCTAATTGGTAGTTTGTTATTTGGCATTCAATTAATGATAAATTTTGCAAATTTTTACGTGTTTTTATATTCAAATAAGCCATATATATATATATATATATATATATTTGATATATTTATATCTGGATTCTCTTAACGACCTCGGGATCAGAGCCACAGGCGAAATCACACAAAGGCAAGAGCTTTGCTCCGGCCGGGAATCGAACCCTGGTCGGCAAGCTTGTATAGACAGTGACTAAGCCACTTTGCCACGAAGAGAGATAAAAGTCAATGACAATTCTTCTGTACTTATACCTGTCGAATTCAGGTAGTTTGTACTTAGAATTGAAATCAACTCATCTTCACCATCGTAGCTAATTGGTAGTTTGTTACTTGGTATTCAATTAATGATAAATTTTGCACATTTTTACTTGTTTTTTATATTCAAATAAGCCATATATATATATATATATATATATATTTGATATATTTATATCTGGATTCTCTTAACGACCTCGGGATCAGAGCCACAGGAGAAATCACACAAAGACAAGAGCTTTGCTCCGGCCGGGAATCGAACCCTGGTCGGCAAGCTTGTATAGACAGTGACTAAGCCACTTTGCCACGAAGAGAGATAAAAGTCAATGACAATTCTTCTGTACTTATACCTGTCGAATTCAGGTAGTTTGTACTTAGAATTGAAATCAACTCATCTTCACCATCGTAGCTAATTGGTAGTTTGTTACTTGGTATTCAATTAATGATAAATTTTGCACATTTTTACTTGTTTTTTATATTCAAATAAGCCATATATATATATATATATATATATATATTCTTTTTTTTTTTTTTTTTTTTTTTTGATACATTAATGTCTGGATTCTCTCAACGACCTCGGGATCAGAGCCCCAGGCGAAATCACACAATGACAAGAGCTTGGCTTCGGCCTGGAATCGAACCCTGGTCGGCAAGCTTGTATAGACAGTGACTAAGCCACTTGGCCATGAAGAAAGATAAAAGTCAATGAAAATTCGTCTGTACTTATACCTGTCGAATTCAGGTATTTTGTACTTAGAATTGAAATCAACCCATCTTCACCATCGTAGCTAATTGGTAGTTTGTTACTTGGCATTCAATAAATGATAAATTTTGCAAATTTTTACGTGTTTTTTATATTCAAATAAGCCATATATATATATATATTTTTTTTTTTTTGATATATTAATGTCTGGATTCTCTTAACGACCTCGGGATCAGAGCCCCAGGCAAAATCACACAAAGACAAGAGCTTGGCTCCAGCCGGGAATCGAACCCTGGTCGGCAAGCTTGTATAGACAGTGACTAAGCTACTTGGCCACGAAGAAAGATAAAAGTCAATGACAATTCTTCTGTACTTATACCTGTCGAATTCAGGTATTTTGTACTTAGAATTGAAATCAACCCATCTTCACCATTGTAGCTAATTGGTAGTTTGTTATTTGGCATTCAATTAATGATAAATTTTGCACATTTTTACGTGTTTCTTATATTCAAATAAGCCA
>NC_090730.1:53548752-53561252 GCF_036898095.1 Palaemon carinicauda
TGTTACTCCATGATCAAAAAAGCATCGCTAAAAACACAGAACACGTGATTAAGTCTTTCAGGAATCCCATGGTCTTCTACATTTGGGAGTGTAGTAAATCAGAAATACAGACAAAGGTTATGAGGGACAAATATATAATTAAACATATCGAGATGCTGGTATTAGCATGGGGGGATGTGTGATAATTAATTACTTTTTCTTACTCAGGTTTATGGTTATATAGTAACTATAATTCAGTTTAAGATTAATTTATATATATATATATATATATATATATATATATATATATATATATATATATATATATATATATATATATATATATATATATATATATATATATATATATATATATACGGATTTTGAGCGAAGAGAAAAATCTATTTTTGGGTGAGATGGCCATGTCGTCGTGATGGAAGTTCCTTAAAGTAGCTTCCTAAGGGATATATGTACTACAGTGATATTCCCAGAGAATTTTACCTTTAGGTATCCAGAATTCTAACTCCTGGCGCGAAAATCCTTAAAATTTCTCCAAAGGATATCACATAATATCAGCGGACGCATTCTTGACACGCCTCCATAGCAATCTGCACCCCAAACAGCGTTTTGGCCTCGAGGAGGATGTGGCAAAAGGGAGCCGTCCAAAGGCTCTCCCCGCTCTCGTAATACTATTAGGAATACAACAGCGCCATTCCCACGACGGCGGACATTCCTTGTAGCATTGAGCATGGTGTTACAGATTCAATACCAAGGGAGGGATACTGTGATGATCTTTTCTTTTAGAAGAGAGGGGTGGGTCCATCAGGACAACATGGCCATCTCACCCAAAAATAGATTTTTCGCTTCGCTCAAAATCCGTTTTTTGGGCTCAAGCCATGTCGTTGTGATGGAAGCATACCAGAGCATTAGTTTTTTCTCTGGATTTTTAATCAGTGCCTTAACCTTATAGCAACCTTTTCTATGGTCATGGGGACCACATGAGACAAGGGACGTTAACGTTATTTGTCACCATCACTAATCTTAACCAATGTTAGTGCTTCCTGCCTCCTACAGGGAAGATTCATTCTAGACAGTAGAAAAGGGATCTTGAGGTTAACATACATAGTATGACCAAACATAAGTACACACTCAATATACAAAGTCTCATAGTTGTATATCTGCTAAAATAACATCAGTGTCTCTTATATCTATTATTTGATGCATACAAATATATGAAGGATACTTACTTTGGTAATTTGAAGAACTCTGGCATGTATACATACAATTGTCTGGCGAAGGTTGACGCACTACATTCTAATAGACATTTATTACTAATAAATGACTAAAAGATGTTCAGTTAAACGAATGTAGTATGACAATAGGATTATACCTGTAACAAGTACAGAGACTATATTTTCTTCTTGAAGGAGGAATTGATGAGTGCCACTCTCAGACTGAAGAAAATTATAAAACAAATTCTCTTCATAATTCCTGTACTGGTTACTTTTATCTGCACTGTGTACTTCGTACACAAGGCACTAGTGCTATCTGTATAATTCCACACTTGGGATTTTGAACAGAGCCAGTGTTATCATGGTAACACTTAATTAAAAGAAGTCACACCTAAGAAGGGTGACCTCTTCTCCCTTTAATTGACAGTCCCAGTTAATTAGCTGTTCATCGTAGAATTAGACGGCAGGTTAAATATTCAACCTGGCGTCACCACATATTGCTTCAGAACATGGATTTGTCTAGCATAGTGTATGTAGAACACTCTGAATGAATCTCATCCGTTACATGTATGAGGACATGTGAGGTCCCAAACCAAAAACTATTTACTACAGTAATTAGGGGGCAGGTTATAATACACTACCTGCCGCCACTACGAAGTGTTTCAGTTCATGCACTTGTTTTGCATAGTGTTTGTAAAACACTCTGGATGATTTCCATCCAGTGTATGAACGAAGGCGCTCAAAGTCCATAAACTTAAAGAAGTTCAGTGATGAAGCAATCTTTCTCGGATCATGACCTGCGGGACTACTGTCCGGATCCGCTCTACGAATAAAGTAGGCGAGCTTCGCCCTTAGTTGTTTTATGGATAAATTTGATCCAGAAGTTTCTCCTTTAAAGAGCTGTCCTCCCCTGAAGTCTGAAGTTCTACGAAGATAGACTTTTAGACAATCTACAGGACATAGAGAGACATCCTCCTTCAGAGGGTAGATTCTCCAGGGACCCCACCTCTTAGCGGGTAGCTCTTTTTAGCGAGAAAGGATGGACCAGAAAATAGATTCAATTCTCCCACTTCCGTGAACTGAATGTGACCCTCATCTCTGGGTAGGGCCACTATTTCACTAACTCTAGCCCCCGGAGGCGATAGCGAACAGAAAAATAACCTTTTGGGTTACATCCTTAAGAGAACAATCTTCATTGTTCACAGATGAGGCATAATGTAAGACCTTGTCCAAAGACCAAGAGATGGGCCTTGGTGGTACCGCGAGCTTAAGCCTAGCACATGCCTTTGGAATATTATTAAAGATTCCATTCGCCAGATCCACTTGAAAGGCATATAGGAGAGGCCTAGTCAAGGCTGACTTGCACGTATTTATCGTATTGGCTGCCAGACCTTGGCTATGAAGGTGGACAAAGAAGGACAGACAGAAGTTTATTGAAATTTCTTTCGGTCCTTTTGCTTTGACAAACGCAACCCACTTTTTTCAGGAAAACTCATATTGTCTTATAGTTGACTTGGCCTTGTATTCTTCTATGAATTCTATAATGCCTTTTGAGATCCCAAACCTTTTTCTAACCGCTGGAGCGAGAAAATCATAAAATGAAGGGTTTGGGTTCTCTGTGATAAAACGAAGGCAGTTAATTTCTGAATCTTCGGAAATATACCTAGGGTCAGAGCTAGGACCAGCCTCGTCTAGTCTATCAGCCCCACTAAAGGATCCTCGTATGGGGCTATATAGCGAGGTAGTTTCTTGAAGACGCTCGTGATGAAGAGGTCGAATTGCAGTTCTGGGACTTGTTCCCATCTGGGAGGGAATATGTCTGTGCCCATGGACCATTCCAACTCTATCGGTTTGTATCGAAATAGAGTATCCACTGTCACATTGTGGATCAGTTGTTAATGAACTGCTGGTAGGTGCCATCCCTTTAAGAGAGGGATGGGTAACTTCACCAAGACTGAATGAGACGTTCGAATGTGACGTCTTATTATCGCTTCGGTGTCCCAGATCAGTCGTAGGGAGCCTGACCTGTGTGGAGGGGGCTTCCCAACCCATGAAAGAACCAGCAGAGTCTTGGGACTTTCATGCTCTAATATCTGTTAGAGAAGCGATTAACGAGGGACCAATCTCAGTCTGTTTTGATCTCTTCAAGCGTTTGATGCGTGTTTTTCCGTTGTGTCCTTATCACCATGTCTGTCACTATAGCGAACTGGGGAAAGTTTAGCGCTTTTTCCTTTTGGCGTTTTGGTATTCTGACTGAATACCTGAGTCTCTTGACAAAACTCACGAGCTCCTTTTATATTTCCAAAGGAGAGGAGAGTTGATGTGACTGAGGGCTTCGATGGTATTTTAAACATCGAAACCCCTGAGCTGGAGAAAGTCGAGACTTCTAGAAGCCTATCTTGCATCTGTGATGTTCCAGGAACTGGGTCATTTCTTTGAATGCACATATGCCGGACACTTCGGGTGCTGCCCACTCCAGCCTCTTGATCAGGTATATTAATACCTGAACTATTTCTAGGCTTGACTTTGACGTGACTAAGTTCGTCAATCCTTTGAAGATACTTAGGATTGTGAGTCCGACATGACTATGAACACCCCTAATTGGAACAAGGTCTTTATGTTCAGAAGGATTAACATTCAGAACTTGCTGTTTTTTATGAACTTGTTGAGTGGCGACAAGTTTAGAATGACTCATTGATATCTTGAGTCCTTCTCGTGAACACAAAACAGCCTTCCCTGGAACTCGATGAGCTATAGTTTTCTTACCACCTGTATGCTCTATAGTTCTCAGGTATACTTCTCCAGGAGGGTTTTGAACTGTAGGAGAAGGTAAGGAAATGATGGTAGGGACATTTCTGTTTCCCATCAATGGCTCATCTTGAATAGGCTTTGGACCGAAGGATCGAAGGTCCTGCGATCCTGAGGGAAAGTTCCTCCTAGCCGAAGAGTCTTTATGCTTCGAGTAGTCAGTAGGCTTAGACTTTTGACCATCTGCCTGTAGCACCGTGGTCACTGGAGTAGTGGGATCTTGTTGAGCAGCCCGGATATTTCCAGTATTTTCGATCTTTTTTTTAGGTTGGGGACCCACAACCACAGAAGATTTTCTCTTTGAAGGAATGCCCCATTTTTAGAGAAGACTTATGGTCTCCATGGTGGTGTTCTTAATAACTTCCTTAATGACCTCGTGTGGGAAGAGGTCTTTACCACAGATGTTGGAAGATATTAGCTTCCTTGTTTCGTTTTTCACTGTTGCGTCAGCAAACACAAACTATCTACATGCTCTCCTGGCCTTCATAAAGGCGTAAAGGTCCTTCACCAAGATAGGCATATGCATTTTGGCTATGACCATGAGCATTCCTGGGGTACTTTCGTAGCTTGAACACAACTCTATGTAGTTTTGTAGAGAAAGGGATGTCGCAAGTCTCTCCTTTGACTCATGTTCATTACACAAGAGTAACTCAGACAATTTAGGGAGACATACCTTGAATTGTCAACTTGCGATGTCCTTGTCTAATTTTCCTACTGAAAATGTCAAATGGACTTCCTTCCAATCCTTTTCCTGTCCGGGAAAAGCTGGTGACAAAGGCTAGCACTCATCGAGTGTGGGACATGGCTCACCCGCCTCTACCGCTTTGGCAACAGAAGTAAATTTCTTCCCCATGAAGGGGAATGAGAGTGAAGTAGGAGCAAGAAAGGAAGGGTGTCTGTTATTCAGTGAGAATACCTTCGACTATGAATAACCCGCTTTTCTCAGACTACCTGAAAGGATAGTCTGTGCCTTATCATGGTCGAGAATAAAGACCTCCTTTGGTTCCGCTCCTTTTCTTGACTTTGGTTCGTATTTCAGTCGAACCCAACAATTAGGGAAAGCATCAAAGCTTGGCCAAAATTGAATTTTGTCCAAAGGAACAGCATCTATTTTCTCTGAGATGTAGAGATTGCCATTTGAAATCGGCATCTGCTCCGCAAACCTCCAGGGATTGGTTATGGAGCATGTTGGTAGGTCTTTATTCAAAGGTCGTTTGACTGACCCCTGGGAAGCGACAAGAGAAGCTTTACGAGGCTCTATCTTGCGTTTTACTTCCTGCTTTTCGTTTTGTTTACGAAAGCTCTCTATTAGATTCTTCACCTGGATACATAATTGTACCACATTATCCAATAGAGGGGTAGAAGACGAAGATGTCGACATCAATGGCTCTATAGCCGGCATAGGCGGAGGAAATTCCGACACAACATTTTCCTCTTCTACCCTGGGGCACTTCTTGCCCTTAATCCCACAGGTTTTTTGGCAGTCAGGGAATGTAGTTGGCTCCTAAGGCACTACTGTTTCCTCACTTGCTTCAGGAAATAGTAGCTTACGCATCCTATCATTAGGTAGGAAAAGTCCCGGAGAGAACTTTTGAAAGCCTCTCACCCAGTTGCGTAATTTATATTGAGCTGTGTCCCTAATCTCAGTAGACTTGGGATTTTCAAAACCTTCGGACATTAATGTCCGACATATATTGCAAACCTGTGGGTTCCAATAATGTAGGGATCCAAAAATAATATTGCAGGGGGCATGAAACCTGCAAGTATTATGACCGTAAAAATACTTACTCTTGGCCTTGCAAAGGACTGCAGCACAAGGAATCTGGTGTTCCTCCTGTGAAGAAAGGAAAACCAAATGAGTATACAATGGATTATCTCCTTGACAATCAACATGCAAATGTCCTTTACAATAGAGTAGCTTAGGATAGTAAGCTATAAAGGGATAGTAGGAGATACATACTTGTGTACCCCTTTGAGCAAATGCTGTTACCTCCCCTCAGTATTAAATACATGGAGATTTCTCTATAGAGTAACTCCTAGTAAAAGGACTCTTACTTTTAGGGGTAGAGAAGTATCAAATCACTGTCCCAAAATAATGTTAATACTGTGGGGTCAGGATGACTGATTCTCGATCAGAATATTGAAGAAAACTTATTCATTCAATATATGAACGGTACCAGAAGAATGGTCGTACAAGGGTACCCAAGGTAAGTCAGAAAATACTACTGTATCATGGTACAGTAGTTTTCTAATTGCAGTAAGTCTATATTGCAATTTACTGGCTACTGTACATCATGTATTGTAGTCTAGTCATTATGCTGCCTTCATAGTAGCATATGACAGTATGGTCCATCTAGCATGAAGCCAGCTGAGCTAGGAAAATAAAGACATATATTTGTATATCCCACTCAGCCTATTGCTGTAGTCTTCCTACTATATTAAAATATAGAGTTTCCTGATCAGGGCGACTCAAGGAAAAAGGCTCCACCCTTTAAGGGTTAGGAGTGTATTACTCCTGCCTTGAAGTGTTTAATATTGTAGGGTAATCCTAATACTGATTTCTAATCAGGATATTGAAGAAATAATATTCATTCAATATAGGATTGGGCTCAGCAAATGCCTGTGTTGGATATCCAAAATATATTAGAAATAACTACTAGTATAAACTATATAGTAGTTTTCTCTCTGCAGTAAATTCTATAATGCAGATATACTGGCTACCTGTATAAAATAAACAGTAGTTCAGCCGGCTTGTAGCTGGCATAGCTAGGCCCCGGCATGATAGCTAGAGAGAGAGAGAGAGATAGCATGGAAAAAAGGCTACTCCTTACTGTGAATGTATACAGTAATTAAGGATGTAAAAGTCTAATTTGACTGCTTTTTCCCAGAGAGAAGGTTCTAATAGAAGAGGAGAATGTACCATTCCGGCTTCCATGCATTTACAGTACTATTGCCGACAAGGTACCGCCGATACATTGCCGGCCGGTAAGTCCAGCAGTACCAGTACAGTCGGCGTGCTGCCAACTGAGTCAGTACGCCGGATTCAGGACCTGTAGCAGCAGTCCAAGGGAGGACTGAAGAACCTTGGTAACAGAAGGGACTTCCCTCTCACAGCCATCATGCTCGCCGCCAGCCATCTTGGCTGCCGGCTGGGCCGGCAGTTGCCGGCTAGGCCGGCAATTGCCAACAAATGATGTGGTTGGCGGCAGTATGCTCTGCCATCAGCCAAAGACATGGCTCGAGAGGGAGTCTGGCTGGCTCCGGCAACCTACCAGCAAAGGAAGGTTGCAAGATGCCAGCCTAAAGAAAGACAATGGCTAAGCCATCAAAAGAGGAGAGTGGGGTAGGGAACAGAGTCCTGTAACGAGTGTGAAAGGAACTGGCAAAAATTGTCATTCCTACCACCTGTAAAAGAAACTCAGTTTTGGTATCGGCAGAATCCCAGGGAACAGGAGAGACTCAGTTCTCCAACCCAGAGAATGCCGACACAGTTAAGGGGATGGCGGCACTGCCGCCTCCTCTTAACATAGAAGAAACAGAGTTCCAGTGCCACGTATCCTAGGCTAAAGAAAAATACTCTTCAGCCCAGAGTACTGTGGCATAGTACTAGTCTTTTAATTGCAAGGAGAAGATGGTATCCTACCATAACTTCAGGTGCGGCTAATGAGGGCTAACCTCCATTGCCGGCCACCTGGCTGGCAGGGGAATGATGATATCCTACAACCCATTCGCCCTGCCGGCAGGTCGCCGACATAAGACTAAATACTCCGAGATTCTGACTAAATCTCAAAACCCGTTTGTATACCACAACCAACGGCTAAGGGAAGAGGCAGGACAAACCCTAAGTTGGCCCTGTCTGAATAAAATTCAAGGCACGGCTATTAGGGTTGTAGCCTGAGGCTACACACAGAGGGAAAGAGATTACCCTTAAGTCTCCGAAGAGACGTCTAATGCTTCATAACATTATAGGAGGTATCAGTCTCCCCTGAATGAAAACAAAACTCGAGGGTAACCGGGGAAAGTCGAACGTATAGTAAAACGTCTAGGTAAGGTTACCTAGGCTATACGAGATCTCGGTTACCTAAATCACCGAAACTCTAACTATACGAACGACAGAGAAAAGGGAAACAAAAATTATGCACATTATCAAGACTTTACAAGAGTAATTGCCTAAATAGCTAAATAATTAAAATGATTAAATAAAGCTATTAAAAACTGGAAGTCGTTCTGCTATCTAAATAACACATGCCTAACGAACGACGGCGCCATGGCGCCTCCAGTAACTGGCTTAGCTCTAAAACACAATAAAATACTCTAACTCCAGTAACTGGCTTAGCTCTTAAACACAATTAAATACTCTAACTCCAGTAAATAGCTTAGCTCTTAAACACAATAAAATACTCTAATTTCATTGTGAGACAGGAGCTAAAATATACTCATAGTAAGGACCTGATACTCAACTTTCCAGAGGCGGAAGATGATGGAGAAAGCATAATAATAATACTGTAAAACGATCGAAAAGTTAGATCACCAGGAAATATCACCAAGCGAGATCGCTAAAAAAAAGGAATGTTTGCCGTCGTGGGAATGGCGCTGTTGTATTCCCAATAGTAGGACGAGAGTGGGGAGAGCCTTTGGACGGCTCCCTTTTGCCACATCCTCCTCGAGGCCAAAACGCTGTTTGGAGTGCAGATTGCTATGGAGGCTTGTCAAGAATGCGTCCGCTGATATTATGCAATATCCTTTGGAGAAATTTTAAGGATATTCGCGCCAGGAGTTAGAATTCTGGATACCTAAAGGTGAAATTTTCTGGGAATATCACTGTAGTACATATATCCCTTAGGAAGCTACTTTCAGGAACTTCCATCAGGACGACATGGCTTGAGCCCAAAAAAAAAAAAAAATACATATATATATGTATATATATATATATATATATATATATATATATATATATATATATATATATATATATATATATATATATATATATATATATATATATATAAATGGTAATGTTACTCCTCTATGTAAATGTGTTTATGGTAACTCAATTCCCACTGATTACCGCCCAATTTCCATAACTCCCATATTATCTAAAGTTTTTGAACGTCTTCTGGCAAAACGTCTTAATAGGTTTGCCAAAGGTAATCACCTACTTCCTAGTTTGCAACTTGGTTTTCGTCAAGGCCTTGGAGCATGTGATGCCCTTCATACAATCTCCAATGCTGTAAAGGAATCCCTTGATTGTGGTCAGGAAGTTCGTATGATTGGCCTTGATTTTATTGCTGCCTTTGACCGTGTTAATCATGAGGCCCTTGTTATGAAACTGAACCAGTTAGGAGTGGGTGGGTCGTTTCTTGGCATTATTATTGATTTTTTAAGTAATAGATCTCAAAGAGTGGTTGTTGATGAGCACCATAGTGAGAATAGGAATGTTATATGCGGTGATCCACAGGATAGTGTTCTTGGCCCATTACTTTTCATACTATATACACATGACATTTGGTTTTGCATAGAAAACAAGCTTGTTGCATATGCAGATGATGCTACTCTCTTTGCATCAATTCCATCCCCTGAATGTAGATCTGGGGTTGGTGAATCCCTTAATAGAGATATAGCTAAAATTAGTGCATTGTGCAAATTATGGGGCATGAAGTTCAATCCTAACAAAACTCAAGATATGAATGTAAGTAGGCCAAGGACAGTGGCTTATCAACATCCGGATCTCAGTATTGATAATGTTTCTTAAAATTTGTATGACTCTTTTGAAATTTTAGTTGTGATCCTCGACAGTAAATTTATTTTCAAGAAACACATTAAGTCTGTGTCTCTTCAAATGCACAAAAAATGAGCTTATTAAGAAAGTCTTACAAGTTTTTCGGTGATAAATCTATTCTAAAAAAGTGTTTTAATTCTTTCATTCCACCTTGTTCTGAGTATTGTTCTCCTGTCTGGTGTTCAGCTGCTGATTCTCATCTTAATTAGTTGAACAGAAACTTACGGTCTATTAAATTTCTTATTCCGGATCTAGATATTAATCTTTGGCACCGTCGTTCAAATAGTTCATTATGCATGTTGCATAAGATTTTTCATAACTCTGACTATTCTTTACATTCAGATCTCCCTGGACAATTCTATCCTGTTCGTAATACTAGACATGCAGTTAATTCTAATAGCCAGGCCTTCTCCACCATGAGGCTAAATACTACACAGTATTCTAGTAGTTTTATTCCAGCTGTTACCAAGTTGTGGAATGATCTTCCTAATCGGGTAGTTGAATCAGTAGAACTTCAAAAGTTCAAAGTTGGAGCAAATGTTTATATGTTGACCAGGCTGACATGAGTCTTTTTATTGTTTATATATTACATATCTGTTTTTGACGTTCTTAATAGTATTATAGGGCATATATGTTTTGACACTGTTACTGTTTTTAGAATGATATATTGTTAATTTATTCTCATCATTTATTTATTTCCTTATTTCCTTTCCTCACTGGGCTTTTTTTCTCTGTTGGAGCCCTTGGGCTTTTAGCATCTTGCTTTTCCAACTAGGGTTGTAGCTTGGCTAGTAATAATAATGATAATATATATATATATATATATATATATATATATATATATATATATATATATGCATATATATATATATATATATATATATATATATATATATATATATATATATATATATATATATATATATATATATATATATATATATATATATATATATATATATATAAATATTTATATATATATATATATATATATATATATATATATATATATATATATATAAATATATATACATACATATCTATATATATATATATATATATATATATATATATATATATATATATATATATATATATACATATATATATATATATATATATATATATATATATATATATATATATATATATATATATATATATTTATATATATATATATATATATATATATATATATATATATATATATATATATATATATATATATATATATATATATATTATGTCAATATTACTGGATAATTGAATACTTTTTCAGATGATTCATAATCAGGTTATATAGTCATCTTTTTTTGTAAAACAAAAGAGAAATAGGAGTGCATGAAAATGAAGAATTCCTCCGTATACTGAAGCACATTAACCTTTTATAGGTAAAAAAAAATTTTCTCAACAAAGGAATATTTATCAAGGCTCAGCTTACTTCATCAACAACTGTCAATTTTACTTATTTCGTTCACCATCGTTGGAAAGCCTCTTATGATCGGTATTTATCCCAGACCCTTCAGAATCGAAGAGAAATCTATTTCACGCATCGTCAATGAAAGGGTTTAACAGTTGTCAGTCTAAATTGCCTAAATATCTAGGGGAAATTTATGTTGTCATTTTGTCATGAGAGTTTTATATTCAATTGTGTTCCTTACACACAATGGTTTTGATATCACACAAACAACCATTAAATAAAAATTCTATGAGACAAGAATGATTTTTATTACGTACAGTGGTGTGACGTATGATCAAAATGAATTGCAACAGGGATTTTGGAAAGTCATCGGCCTAAATTTAAGAATACGCTCTCTCTCTCTCTCTCTCTCTCTCTCTCTCTCTCTCTCTCTCTCTCTCTCTCTCTCTCTCTCTCTCTATAGGTTCATTATGACATATGATAGGCTGGTGTCGCAGTTCTGCCATTTCGGGATAAGCTGCTTCTCTCGAGGTTTTTTACCTCCACTCTGCCTAATATTATTAGAAATTTCAATCGTTCAGATTGATATAAAAAGGAATACTGGTGTCTGTATCGAAAGATATTTTAAATAAACTGCAACAATTATATCTTTTGAACTCTTGTGGGCGATTTCTTCAAGCCTGAGATAATATATGAGTTTCCCCTACAAAAGTTGGGGGAATGTCCCTGGCCTATTCTTTGTACTTTCCCATAAGAATTTTTTCATAACAAAAAAATATTTATGAGTAACTTAAAAAGAAAGCCATTTTTATCCTCGGCACTATATGCGTATTGTCTATAGTAGCATTGAGCTTTTACTTTTCTTATTATACGTAGATTAATTCAATATTGAATTCAGCGATTCAAATTAAGTATGTCTAACTTCAAATATGAAAAATTTGGGGCACTGCCTTTTCATTATATGATCAGTTGTCTATAAAAAAGATTAATGTTTTGAGTTATCAGCCATTAAAAAATAAATGTTAAAACTCCATGGAAAAAAAATTGTTATTGAAAAATTCTTTATTGGTAACTTTTAAGGTAATGGTGTATTTGAGCAATCTTTCCAGAAATGTTATTAATTTTTTAAAATAAGAAAGGTAAAGTTATAAAAATATATGTAGTAAAAAAGCGAAGGAAATGATAGGGTTTTAATCTTTAGAGATTAGATTTTGAAATAAAGGCATTCTAATTCAGTTCATTTCGTTGTAACAGAACATTTTACTTCCTCCTTTCCAAAAAG
>NC_090730.1:53566252-53571252 GCF_036898095.1 Palaemon carinicauda
CAATGGCCTGAGAGGGGAAACCCAGATATGTGTCTTTTCTACTTCCTTTTAAGCTTACTATCCTAAACTATCATAAACGATAGTAATTACTATTGTTGATAAAAATTGTATGCTTTTATATCACTGATATGTAAAATTATATACTCATTGAGCCCCTTTTTCCTTTACAGGAGAAGCCAATGGAGAAGTTTACAGCCTTAGCCTGCAACCACAAAGACAAACACTTTTGTGGCCACTTGAAGTGCAGGACTCATGCCCCCTTTTGCATCGTGTTGGGAGTCCTCAAGTATTGGGACCCGAAGGGTTGCCCCACCTGTTTGACCCTGCTGGCCAATGGGTTTGGAAAAGCTCCCTCAGTCAACATAGAGACTAGAGATACAGCGAGGGAGACCCTTCGCAAATGGGTAAGTAGATTACAAAAGAATTTTCAGGACCGTACTTACCCAACGACTCTCAAAGGTGCCTACTGTTCTTCAAGGCTCTACCAAATGCGGTGGTACCCCAGGAACCGGTCCAGTCTTCCCTCATACAACTGAATATCGACGCAGACATAGACAAGGAACTGTAAGGCATGGACATCCACCAAGAAAGGGAGTCAGAAGTGTCCATTGACACTGAGAAGGCCCTACTACAAGGAGGCCCCGAAGAAGACGTGGATCATCCACAAGCGGAGGAAGAAGGATCCGTTTCAACGGCAACCAAAGACCCTCAGTTCGCTGTGATGGCGTACCAACCTATGCCATCAACCTCTTCAATCCCAACTCCACAACCAGTGGGACATGCTGTCAAGAACGAGGAGATCCTCACTTCAATTCAAAGGGTGATGAAGTTATTCCAAAAGGTATAAGAGACGATGAGAGAATCACTCAGACTACAACAAATACTATGGAAAGAGAGGAAGGACTGCCCCGGACCTACTAAGAGCTTTACTATGAAGCCCCTTAAGGTGCTAAATCTCTCTCACCGCTCCGAAACCAACCCCTGGAGGTATGCGGAGCATATGCCCATGATGAATGAGCCACTATTCGTCTCGGAGAAGTTGTGCACCAAACTGATTGAAGATCTTGAGTTCTGGCCTAACTTTTCAGCTTACCCAGAATGTTACGTGAGACTGTGGGATGAACATGCAACCCGTGAGGAAACAGTACCCAAAGAGGTCATTGTCTTTGAACATGACAAGGCACAAGCCCTCCTCCTGAAAATCTTGAAAGGAGCCGGGTACACTAACTTCAAAGTCTCAGCACTGAGCAAGAGACATCCCACCTTTCTTGATACTTCCTCCATCTCTTTCCCCTTTTCGGAGAAAGCACTAGACTTTGCCGTCAAGGCAGTCAACGAGGGTCAAACCTGCCCAACCCTAGAGGAATGCAAACCATTCTCTCTAGCACTGCCTACCTGCGAGGAGAAGTGGAAGGATGTCCACGTAACCTTCTCCGTCTCTAAGCTGGATCCAGAGATAGCAGGCCAGCAGTTCCATGAGAACCTTCCAAAGTTGCCAGACCTTCTTCTGTGGAGAGAACATGAGACGAAGGAGAGAGACTTGCGGCCTCCCTTTCTCATCAGAACTGCCTGGAAATGAGTGCACATCTACAGAACGCCCCAGAAATTTTCATTTTCCTGGCTAAGTCCCACATGGGTACCCTTGTGAAAGACTTATATGCCTTCCTCAAAGCTAAGAGAGCCTGCAGAGAGTTTGTTTTGGCCTCAGCGTCCATAACACACGAACCAAGGAAACTGATTACCTCGAACATCTGGGGTAAAGACCTTTTCCCACAGGAACTGGTCCAAGAGATCGTAGCCAGAGCAACCACGGAGAACTGGAACCTTCTCCAAAAGTGGGGCATGAGCTCAAAGAGGGAATCTTCCTCAGACGGAGGTCCCCATCCTAAGAATAAAAAGGCAAGGAGACGACGCAGACCTGCACAACTTTCTACCATGACTATGACCACGATGCCTCATACCACTTTCCAGATGGTCCCTCAACAACTGGTAGCTCAGTCGCCAGTGTTTATTCCCAACGTTGAGAGGCAGTCGACTTCCTTTCGAATTAGTCAAAAAGGAAATGGCCCTAAGAGAAGTACGCCCGGAGGTGACACCTCCTGGAGCTGAGTAGGACGTGGTCACGAAAACCAATCCACAGGACCCACCACCCAAAGAGGGGTTCCAGGTAGGAGGCAGACCATATCATTTTCAGGATCACTGGACCTTAAATCCCTGGGCCCATAGCCTACTAACGAATGGACTCGGGTGGAAATGGAACAGAACTCCACCCTGTTTTCCAAAATTCTTTCAACACTCCACCCCCTCGTGAGAAGAATATACCTCAGAACTCTTGAACAAGAAGGTAATAAGGAAAGCAAAGTCCATCAAATTCCAGGAAAGGCTGCTTTGTGTTCCCAAGAAAGACTCAGACAAACTCAGAGTCATTCTAGACTTGTCTCCACTCAACAAGTTCATCGAGAACAACAACTTTCGTATGCTTACTCGACAACACATGAGGACCCTTCTACCAAAAGGAGCAAACAGTCCCAATAGACCCAACAGATGCTCACTGGCATTTTCTATTGAACCGCCCTTTCTCCTCCTACCTAGGATTCATGCTACAGAAGAAATGTGTCTTCAGAGCAATGCCCTTCGTACTGAATACAGCCCGAAGAATATTCATGAAGCCGGCAGACACAATCGTGCGGCAGCTACACTCCGAAGGAGTTCAAGTACTAGCATATCTAGACGATTGACTCGTATGGACAGCATACAAGACTACTTGTTTGCAGGTCGCCAACAAGGTGATCAAACTTCTGGAACACCTGTGCTTCATCATCAATCACAAGAAGTCTCGCCTTCCTCCAGCTCAGAAGTTTCAATGCCTAGGAATCCAATGGGACTTAAAATCACACCACCTCTCCATTCCATCCAAGAAGAGAAGAGAGATAGAGGGATCTGTCAAGAGACTAATCCGTCACAAGAGGATCTCTGGACGCCAACAGGAAAGATTATTGGACTCTCCAGTTTATGGCAGTGACAGACCCGGTGCTAAAAGCGCGTCTAAAAGATGCGTCAGGAGTATGGAGAAGATACGCATCAAAAGCTTGAAGAGATCCACCAAGGCTGACAACGACCCTGTTCCAGATACAGTTAAGGCCGTGGTCAACAGCCAAGAGCCTAGCATGAACAATTCCCCTGCAACCACCACAACCATCAGTAGAGGTACACAATGACTCCTACTCGAAAGGATAGGGTGGCCATTCTCACAAGAAAAAAGTGCCTGGGAATTGGTCGCACCAGTTCAAAAATTTTCATATCAACGTCTTGGAAGATCTGTCAGTTTTCCTGAGGTTGAATAGATTATCCCCTCACAAAACAATCCACATCAGATTGGCCCTGAACAACTAAGAGATAGCAAAATCTCTAAATTGACAAGTCTTGAGATCCTCTCACATCGGACATGTGATGTTAGTCACCTTCCACCTGACAAGGATGAAGGGATGGCACCTATCAGCAGTTCACCTAGAAGGGTTCCGCAATGTGACAGCGGACGCTCTATACAGGCGAAAGCCCATAGAGACAGAATTGTCCCTAGACGCAGACCCATTCTCCTTCACCTCGGAAAAAGTCCCGGAACTGCAGACCGACCTCTTCACCACAAACGACAACAAGAAACTACCTCGTTATGTAGCCCCTTACGAGGACCCTCAAGCAGAGGCGATGGACACCATGTCCCTCGATCGGAAGAGGTGGAATCACATTTACCTGTTTCCACCAACCATCCTCCTGCTAAGAGTCCTCGACAAGCCAAGATCCTTCAGAAGGACAGCGGCAGTTGTGGCCCCCAAGTGGCGCAAAAGCAGTTGGTTCCCTCTAATTCTAGAAATAAAACTGAAGCTGTTCCCTCTGCCGGACCCAGTATTATCCCAACTGATCCAGAAGTCGACTGCCTACGCCTCATCCTTGAGAACCAAGAACCTACATCTCACGATTTTCTCGCTCTAGCGGCGAAGAAAATGTTTAGAATCTCTATGGATGAAGTTGACTTCATCGAAGAGTATAAGTCAAGTTCAACTAGGAGACAATATGAATCATCATAGAAGAAATGGGTATCCTTTGTGTAATCAAGGGAACAGACAGAAATATCAAGAGATTTCTGTCTAGCTTTCTTCATATTCCTAAACGAACAAGGCCTGGCTCCCACTACAATTACCTTGTGTAAGTCAACTCTGGCTACACCACATCTGTACGCTTTTGGAGTGCACCTCTCGAGTAAAATTTTTAATAAGATCACAAAAGCATGTGCTAGACTTAAGCCAGCAACCACATCAAAGCCCATCACGTGATCTTTGGACAAAGTCTTGCGCTATGCTTCGAATCTAAACAATAAAAATTGTACTCTAAAGGATCTAACACAGAAAGTCTTTTTTTTCTGTTTGCCATAGTCTCAGGGGCTAGAGTTAGGGAAATAGTGGCCTTATCTAGAAATGAAGGCATATTCAGTTCCTAGACACAAAAGGAGAACTGAACCTCTTTCCTGATCCTGCCTTTCTTACCAAGAATAAGCTACCCACCAAGAGGTGGGGTCCTTGGAGAATCTGCCCACTGAAGGAAGATACATCTCTGTGCCCAGTAGAGTGTCTTGAGGTCTATCTTCGAAGAGCTTCACACTTAAAGGAAGATCAGATCTTCAGAGGCGAAACCTCAGGACCAAAGCTATCCCTAAGGCAACTGAGAGCAAAGCTTACCTACCTTATTTGCAGAGCGGATTCTGACAGTACGCCTGCAGGTCACGATCCAAGGAAAGTTGCTTCTACGTTGAGCTTCTTTCAACACGGATTTTGAAAGACTCTGCTCATACACTGGGTGGAGATCATCCAGGGTCTTTTACAAACACTATGCGACGCAAGTACATGAAATAAAACATTTTGTGGTGGCGGCGGGTAGTGTTATAAAACTCGTTATCTAGTGCTGACATGAACAGTGAACTGCTTGGGGACTTTCCAGTGCATCAG
>NC_090730.1:53576252-53591252 GCF_036898095.1 Palaemon carinicauda
AAACGTGTAAGTAGGCTATCGCTCATGGCGGTGGCCTCCCATATTTCAAATCTATTCTTTTTATATGATTCAGGAACAGCCGTGCGATTTTTGGTAGTCACAGGTGCTTGTTGTTCTCTTTTGCCAAGGCAACTCTTCAGGACACGACGTAGTCTGTCTACATCTGCCAACATCTGCTTGGTAGCTGCCAACGGATCTGCGATACCCACCTACGGTTATGAGAACCTCACATTATCGTTTGGAAACGGTAAATTTAATTGGAAATTTCTCGTTCCTGACGTCACATTGCCAATCCTCGGTGCGGATTTTCTCTCTCATTTCCACCTTCTGGTCGATGTCGTCCACCCACGATTGGTCAACGCAGACTCATACTTGTTGACACCTCTTCAACCCGCCCCCTCCAACCTCGCTCTCCACATCAGCGCACCCACGGATGCCTACGCCCATCTCCTCACGCTGTACCCGGAAGTTTTCCGTCAAGAACTTCACCAAATGCCCACGGCTCCTGTTAAGCACGGTATTTATCACCATATCAAGACTACGTGACCCCCGTCTCCGAAAAATTTAGACGTATGGCACTGGAACGATTTGCAGCCGTCAAACAGACGTTTGCCGAAATGGAGGAAATGGGCCTTTACCAAAAGGCCTCTAGCCCGTGGTCGTCACCCTTACACATCGTTCTGAAGAAAGACGGCTCCCTCCGTCCGTGCAGGGATTACAAGCGCCTGAACATGCAGAACCGGGTCACTACCCCTTCCCAAATATCGCCGACTTGGCCTCCTACCTGCAAAAAGCGAAGGTTTTCTCCACATTCAGGTGCCTATGAAGCCAGAACACATCCCCAAGACCGCCATCACCACTCCGTTTGGAACGTACACCTTAAATTACTCCTGTTTTGCCATTGTAATGCTAGGCCCACTTTTCGACATCTCATGAATGGCATCTTAGGGGACCTCCCCTTCTGTGTATGTTATAAGGATGACATACTTGTGTTCTCTTCCTCAAAAGAGGAAAACCTCCGTCACCTGCACATCGTGCTCGACCACCTGCAACAAAACGGCCTTGTATTCCTGTACACCAAGTGTACCTTTGGCGCCACCGAAGTGTCGTTCTTAGGGCACCGGATCACTCCTGAAGGAGTCGATCCCCTGCCTGAGAAGGTAGCAGCCGTTCAGAACTTCCCCACGCCCTCAACCGCCAACCTATGCAAGAATTCTTGGGCATGATCAATTACTATCACCGTTTTCTGCCATCCATTGCCGCCACTCTTGGTCCCCTCTACGCCTCCCTTAAGGGAAAGCCAAAGGACCTGAAGTGGGGTCCCCTTCAAGAAGTGGCCTTCTGCAATGCAAAGAAGTCCCTATCAACCGCTGTAGCTCTCACTTTTCCTATCCCACATGCCCCTCTATTTCTCTCTACCGATGCCAGTGACGTCGCTATTGGTGCAGTACTCGAACAGTTGGTCAACGGCTAGCCCCACCTACTGACCTTCTTCAGCAGATAACTGTCCAAGGCCGAATCAGGTTATTCTACCTTCGATTGATAATTGCTGGCGGTGCACTTGGCTGTCCGTCACTTTTACCATTTCTTAGAAGGTACGCCCTTCATCATTTGCACAGACCACATGCCTGTGGTGCATGCCTTCACTTGACAGTCTGACACCTAGTCCGCACGTCAACGCCGACATCTCTCCAACCTGGCTATTACAATTGCACTCTTCAACACGTCCCTGGGAAAATTAATCCCGTTGCTGATGCCCTGTCAAGAAACATGTTGGCTGCCGTTCTTCTGGAATTGGAGTATAACGCCTTCTCTGAAGCCCAACGACAGAATCCAGAGTATCAAGCATGTAGGACATCTTACATATCCCTGTGTTAGGAAGACATCCCCCTCGACGACTCCAACACCACCCTCCTCTGTGACGTCAGTACAGCTAGACCGCGACCTTGGATTCCTGCTCCCATGCGCCGACAAGTTTTTGATTCCATTCACGGGTTTTCACGTCCCTCGTGCCATTCTAATGCACAGATGCTGAAGATGAATTTCATTCGGTACGGCATTTCTAAGGATGCTAAGGATTAGGTCCGTACCTGTACAGTATGCAAAACTTCCAAAGTACATCGACACACGGATTCAGGAGTGAGCACCTTTCCTCAACCTCAGCGTCGTTTCACCCACAGTCACGTCGACGTTGTAAGCCCCCTACCCACATCACTAGGACATCGTTACCTGTTTACCATCATCGACCGCTCCCCTCGTTGGCCTGGAGCCATTCCCATGGAAACTGCAATGTCCACCTCATGTACATCTGCCTTACTCTCAGGATGGATTGCAAGATTTGGTATCCCTGAGCATGTTACTTCTGTCAGTGGTACCATATTCACCTTTCAGTTGTGGACATCATTAGTGAATCTCCTGGGCATCACCCTACATCAGACAAGTGCCTACAACCCCGCTGCCAATGGAATGGTTGAACGTTTTCATCGCACCCTCAAAGCAGCTTTGATGTCCCGCTGCAAGGATTCCAACTGGTTTACTCAGCATCCCTGGGTTCTCCTGTGACTAAGGACCACTCCTAAAGACGCCCTCAACGTCTCGGCAGCTGAAATGGTGTATGACGACCCGTTGGTCGTCCCTACCGAATTTTTTCCTTCTGCAACCTCCTGCGACGATATCCAGCGCATAGGTCACGTCGTGGGAAAATTTACTCTGTGCCGCCAGACTTACAAGCCCCCAGCGAAGCATCACATTCCGACAGACTTGCACTCTACAACGCACGTCTTCCTACACAATAACACTAGCAAGCCACCGCTAACACCCCCTTACATGGGCCTTTCCTTATGATCCAACGCAGTCTGAAAGCATTCCTAGTAAACATTCGTGGAAGAAGACTGGGTCTTCATTGATCATCTAAAACCTGCTTATCTCCTGCAAGATGACCCGCCTACAGTTCGCCTCTCTAGATTAGGGTGCCCTATTTACCATGTATAGTATAACATTTTATAGGGGGGGAGCCATGTACCAACCGTGTGTCACACGATCGTACATACTAACGACATTTCATTCTGTGTATATATGCTTGTATCTTCGCTCTCCCCTCCCACTGATAAGGACCTGAAATAACATGTCTGTTTTTCTCTCCGTTAACTGTTAACGGGTGTGGTGTTGGTTGAACATGAAATTTCCTATTATGTGTTTTATGCCTTTTTGTGTGGAGTTTATGTATATATAAATGGATGTTCTGTAATAAAGTTACTCAGTTTTTTTTTCATTCCGCCTTTGAGTCAAAACCTTTTCTCGGCTGGTCAAAGTATATTTTCCCATGGTTGTCTAGATACTAAAATGAGGTGTTTGATAAGAATATAGTATTAATAATCATTTACAGGGACCCTGGTCGTTATCTAGGTAACAAGTATTATTCTGATATAAAATATGCTTTTTGCTATGTATTCAATTTCCCTTTAGTCTCAAAAACTCATGTTGAGAATATATACCTAATTTTTTTTTTATATGAAAAAAAGGAATGTGTTTCTATTTTAGATAATCAACTTATATAGTCATGTGTACTCATTTTTGACATGAACTGACCTCAGTGCCAGTTTGTAAACAATGATATATAGATGTAAGAATTATATTACAGATGATTCCTATGTGGAAAATATATGATTGATATTTTGGTAACGCTTACTTATAAAGTGTTTGCAATGTTTGATACATAGTAAACAGGAAAAATTTCATTTCGAAGAATAGATAATGTGACATGATATTTATTTTTCCTTATCCCAATGTCGTAGTGATTCAGAACTCTCTACTCTTATATTATCGAAAAAAAAATGAAATAAACAGTTGCATTAATACGTACTGCAGTTAACACGTACACAGTCACTCACACGCACATGCATACACAAAAACTCAGGTACACACACAAACACACACACACACACACACAAACATATATATATATATATATATATATATAAAAACTATATATATATATATATATATAATGTGTGTATGTATATATATATATATATATATAGATATATATATGTATATATATGTATACATATATACGTATATATATATATATATATATACATATATATATATATATATATATACACGTGTGTGTGTGAGTGTGTGTGTATGTATATGTAGTCTTGTAGAGATTATGATCGTAAATATAAAGTATTGTTTTATACTAGTCATTGACAAGTAATTGATGGTACTTGTGATCGAAATATCCTAAAGAAGTATGAGTAATATAGTTGTGCATGGCATTTACCTTAACTTTTCAAGTTTCTCGATTCATATACTGTAAGTAGTGAAATCAGATTTTATGGAAGGACTTTTGGGCAATTGTTTACAGAGATTGCGAAAATTATTCATACATCTTGAACTATCCCTAATAAAAAAAAGTAATAAGTTTATATCTATACTTCCGGTATTACGACTTAAATAATTATGGAAATAAAACGACATGGCTTACCTCAGATTGTTATTTCATCCCAAAAATACTTCATAATTTGAAACTAATCCAAAATACATTCCTGAGGTATCCATTATAATAATTTCTAAAAAGATGTCTGCAAATATCTTTTATAACGATGATGAATTACAGACTTATCTCCCAGGCGGTAAATTAGGGAGTCGTGAGTTTTATCTTTTGCTTTTTATCTCCCTTATTTCTTCTAACTTCTGGAGTTGAATCTTTCAATCTCACTCTCCCTCATTTCCACTGGAGCCTCTATTCATCTCTCTGGAATTAATTTATTTTACGTCGTTTTCCTCTTATCTGCAAGTGGAAGCATTTCTCTTATCGAATCTAAGTTCCTTTTTTTCTATAGTGCATTTTTGTTCGTAGTCCTGCCTATGAGTATCAAAGTTCATAAAAATCTATTAATGTTTGTATTTCTTCCATAGTAATATATAATGAGGCCATTAACATCCTTGAATTTTTGAAAAGAATAAAAAACTAATCTTGAAAAAAATATATATAATAGAATAGCTTCTTTTTCTATAAAGGTAGCCATTTTCACTTGTTGAATTCCAGTCGATATGGAGAGAGAGAGTAGAGTAAATTGATAAATACAACAAAATAGAAGCATGGTTGATGATAAGGGAATAAGACGGCAATAGTTATATTTAAATTTATATTCTTCAAAGTTTTTTGACCGAAAAAAAAAAGATTCTAAATTATCTGATTTTTTTTTTTACTCTATTGTGGCTTTCAATAATATGGAAAGATATAAATTTAATATCTACCAATTAGAAACTATGAGTTTACGTTTTGCATAAATTGGGGAATTATAGATAAGCAATATGGCTGATAATATTGTTCGGGACTAACTTTTGTATAAAGAATATATTTCTACAACAATCAAAGGACGATATGGAAAATAAATTGTTTTCCAATTTTATTTTGTAAGCAATTTACAGAGCAGGCTTCCTTTATTTATTCTAAGAATATTCCAGTTTTTGAAGAATATCCTTCTTTTTCTACTCATTCATTCAGTCCCCATAGCTTAAGATGAACAATTTTTCTTGGCTAAACACCCGATAACAAAAATTACATCGTAAGTTAAACATTTGAATTTCATTTCATATTCCTCACTGCGGTACTCAGCTACACGAGTAATCTCCCAAAATAAACTGCTTAAATTCACGGGCACAGGCGAACCTCGATTCACGTCCATACCAATGCAAGGACAGTATGTTGCCGGTATACTAGCTTATTGTTTCATTAGTAAAATGATCATTGTATTGACAGTCTTATAATTCTCAGAGCCATCAAACACATATTTTTCTTACATTAATATTGGGGTTACATTTATGATTTTAATAGCATATTTTAACACCAGTTAGAAATGCGGATAATCACACTTTCAAGAACCGAAGCGTAAGAACAAGCTATATATATCTATCTATCTATCTATCTATCTATCTATCTATCTATCTATCATAGGTAGTAGGTTGGCCAGGGCACCAGCCGTCCGTTGAGATACTACTGCTAGAGAGTTATGGGGTCCTTTGACTGGCCAGACAGTACTAATTTGGATCCTTCTCTCTGGTTACGGTTCTTTCCCTTTGCCTACACAGACACCGAATAGTCTGGCGTATTCTTTACATATTCTCCTCTGTCCTCATACACCTGACAACAGTGAGATTACCAAACAATTCTTCTTAGCTCAAGGGGTTATTTGCAGCACTGTAGTGGTTCAGTGGCTACTTTCCTCTTGGGTAGGGTAGAAGAGACTCTTTAGCTCTGGTACGCAGCTCTTCTAGGAGAAGGGACACTCCAAAATCAAACCATTGTTCTCTAGTCTTGGGAAGTGCCATAGCCTCTGTACCATGGTCTTCCACTGTCTTGGGTTAGAGTTCCCTTGCTTGAGGGTACACTCGGGCACACTATTCTGTCTAACTTCTCTTTTTCTTGTTTTGTTAAGCTTTTTATAGTTTATATGAGAAATATTTATTTCCATGTTGTTCCTGTTCTTAAGATATTTTCATTTTTCGTTGTTTCATTTCCTCACTGGGCTAATTTCCCTGTTGGGGCCCCTGGGCTTATAGCATCCTGCTTTTCCAACTAGGGTTGTAGCTTAGCATTTAATAATATATATATATATATATATATATATATTTATATATAAATAAATAAATAAATATATATATATATATATATATATATGGCCTGCAAATGTATCATATGAACAACAGTGTTTTTTTTTTTTTATCCGTGTGGGGGGGAGCCACCCGTCCCCCAATGCTGGAGAGAGAATCTTTGTGGGAGCGAGGTAGACAGCATAAACGTATTTTTGTTTTTTCGTCCATTGCGTCACTCTGCCTAGTGATTGAACTCCACTACTGGCCGATAGCCCTCCACTCTCACTACAGTTATAATCCGGTCGCACTCCGGTCTTTCTATAGTTATGGTCTGGTCGAGCTCCGTTCTTCCAACAATCACGTTACTGTCACGATCACCTCTCGCTACAGTCACGTTCCGGTCAAATATTGTTACATAATTTTAAAAGAAGCATTCACACTGGTGCTATGGTCCACTCTTGCTCCAGTCTATAAATGGTCACGATGCTTTCAAAAGATCTTTTGATCGGAGCAATACCGTACAAGACCATAACTGAAAACAAGTGCGAACACATTTCCTGCTGTTCTTTTCCTTTCGAGTTGAGCTTCTGCCTTCATGAAATCAAATTTTTTTACCTTTGTCGTATAATATGATGGATAATTTAAAAAAAAAAAAAAGGAGGATCATGTAGGATATATGTAAATAAAGTTTTAATTTTTATTTTTTGCCGATATATGGTCAAAACGTAAAGATAGCATAAACATACACATAAAGTGAACAAATGCTAATTGGAAATTTTGCTGAAATAGCGGTTTGAGAAGAAATATTGATAGAATTAGTTAAAAACAAATCAGCCCAATATGACTAACTTTGTTGTACTATAATGATAATCAGGGTGTATCTATAGAGTGTGCTTCTATGGAACTTTGTTATAATATGGTGAAAAGATGGCACTGGATTGAAATAAGTTATTTTAGTTTGATAATATTTTTACATGTGGCAGAGAACTGAAAAAAAAAATGGTCACAAACACACACAAACACACACTCACGCACACACACATACACACACACACACACACACACACATATATATATATATAAATATATATATATATATATATATATATGTATATATAAACATATATATATATATATATATATATATTTTCCTACCTCTTACCTTCTGCTTCCTACTTCCCACCTCTTATATCTTACCTTTTATCTCCTACATTTTCTACACATTTTCTTTTGTACCCTGCCTCTTTCATTTCTTACCTTTCAACGCTTAATTCACTAGCATACCCCCTACTTCCTACCTGTTACCCGTCACCTTTTACTTACCTTTAGATTCACTTTTACATCTTACCACACGTCTTATTTGTTTACCTAAAAATTTGTTTACCTTTTACCTCCCTTATTATCTACCTTGTACCTCCTACATCCATTCCTTGACCGCCTATCTACAAATTATGATAATTATTTGCTTATTAGTATTACGTCCTAATCTCTACAATCAACTGCGTTCCCCCTCATCATAATATATATCAACATGGACATCTATCAAGTAACTTATCGTTCCTACAAGACGTACCTACATGCTACACGCTACTGTGTGATCTACATTAGTCTTTAACGCCGAGTCCTGTGACTGACATGAAAGATAAGTCAATTACCATTACTACCTTCTCTCAAAAATTGGCAAAAGCAAGCGACCGGTGACACCCGGTCAAAATTTTTATTTTTATATCAATTCTTTCAGACGCTCAATTGAAAAGATTAACATTTTTTCTTTGTTTTATTTTAGGACATGGAGAGGCGTCCCCGGTCAAAGGTTCCAACCGATTTATCGGTTTCTGCTTAAATATCACTCTTTTTTTGCGCAAGCGTATGTTATCTATTCCTTGGTCAGTAGCCGTGACGTAATTTCATTGTTATTACCTTACTGAACTGCCGGCTGCCTCAAATCCCGTACAGTTTCCCACAGATAACACCGAAGAATTCGCCGCAGTATGAACAGAATAGCTTATGAAGCTAGGTGATCTACTAACACCACGGGACCAAACGTACACAATCGAAAGGTCAAGCAGCTTTATATATGCCGTTAACCTACTAAAGGTAAAATACCTGAGCAGCTTGTTCGGGCGTCAAAAAGTAAGCCATACCTCTTATCTGAAATAGCGTATTATCTCTCATGTCACCTTACCCCACAAGATAATTGATAATAAGGTAAATTCCAGCATAATGTAGGCAACACCTAAGTTCAGATTTTCAAAATCTTGTGTCGAACGTCTTTCTAACTTCTTAAGAAACAGAGCTAAAGAACATTATCATAAGCAGAAGAAGGAGTCGTTCAATAACAAAGATCACGTGACTTCAGATGTGACATCACGTGATTATCCGAACCATCATAGCAATAATCTAAGACTATGGTTTTAAAATTTGGGGTCTAACGTCTTTGTAGCTCGTATCATTCGGGGGCCGGTATACAAGCGTTCCCGCTAGTATACTATTTCAAACCTATGTGACGTGACCTTACCCCACGTGACCATCTAAATGCATCCGCAAATAGTCTAGGCCACAATTTAAGTTCAGACCTACAAAACCTGGGGTCAAACGTCTTTCTAGCTGATTCAGAGGCTGAGAAACAAGCATTGCCGTTATAGTACCTTTTGAAAACTCATGTCACGTGACTCTACGCCACGTGACCACCTGGTCACATCCGCACATAGCCTAAGCCACCCCTTATAAGTTTATATTCAAAACCTTGGGTCGAACATCTTTCTAGCTTATTCAGAAGCTGAGGAATAAGCTCCCCCGTTTTTGCTTTTGAAGCGTTTATCTCTATATCTACCTATCTATCTATGTCACGTGACCTTACCAGACGTGACCATCTAAATGCGTCCGCAAATAGCCTAGGCCACAATTTAAGTTCAGACCTACAAAACCTTGGGTCAAACGTCTTTCTAGCTGATTCAGAGGCTGAGAAACAAGCATTGCCGTTATAGTACTTTTTGAAAACTCATGTCACGTGACCCTACCCCACGTGACCACCTGGTCACATCTGCACATAGCCTAAGCCACCCCTTATAAGTTTTATCTTCAAAAGCTTGGGTCGAACATCTTTCTAGCTTATTCAGAAGCTGAGAAATAAGCTCCCCCGTTTTTGCTTTTGAAGCTTCTATCTTTATATCTACCTATCTATCTATGTCACGTGACCTTACCCCACTTGACCATCTAAATGCGTCCGCAAATAGCCTAGGACACAATTTAAGTTCAGACCTACAAAAACCTTGGGTCAAACGTCTTTCTAGCTGATTCAGAGGCTGAGAAACAAGCATTGACGTTATAGTACCTTATGAAAACTCATGTCACGTGACCCTACCCCACGTGACCACCTGGTCACATCCGCACATAGCCTAAGCCACCCCTTATAAGTTTATCTTCAAAACCTTGGGTCAAACATCTTTCTAGCTTATTCAGAAGCTGAGAAATAAGCTCCCCCGTTTTTGCTTTTGAAGCGTCTATCTCTATATCTACCTATCTATCTATATATAGAACACTGAATGTTTATGCAAAACATGCCATATTTTGGCATATCTTTGACGGGATATATATATATATATATATACATATATATATATATATATATATATATATATGCATAAAAATCAAAGGAAAACGTGATGCTCAGATGCAGAAGAACCACAGGGAAAATGGAAATACGAAATATACACTTAAGTCCTGAATATATATATATATATATATATATATATATATAAGATTAAAGTAAATTAATTGTAATTTAATTAAAAGTTGTTAATATTTGTCCAACCTTTTGATCATGTTTTATTTTTAAGTTTATTAATAAGCTAGCGTCGTTTTTCGTATATTTGAGAATTTTCTTAGTTTGATGAACTCTGTAAGAGAGTCATATGACTTCGCAGTTTTGCTTTGTTTACCACATTCTCCCCCGGTATTAGTGAACCACTGAAGTCCCTTATTAACAATCGTTGTTTTTCTCTCCTATGAGCTGTGAGGACTCGAGTGGAAGACTTGATCGAATGGTGGTGATAAGTGACAGAGTTAGTTCGAGTTCCTCATCACAGCGTGACTCTTTGCCACTTAATTTTTAGTCACTTCTGGAGTTTTGGGATCATGTCCTTCGCTGCTTTTTGTGTGGTCGCTGGTGTTTGCCACCCGCGGCTTTCATCAGCCACGCCCCTTTCCCTCGTTCATCGGAAGTTTTGAACGAGTTGGACCGTATCTAGGGAGAATGGTGGGGTTTGTGGCGTGCAAGATCCGTTGACGTCCCGGATTATCGGAGGCTACCACCCTCAGCGTTCCCGTGATATTTTGGACTGCCTCAGGCATTGCAGCTTGACCCAGTTGACGTGCTCATCAGCGTCAGTGAGTTATTGGAACTCGTGGTGACAAGTAGAGCGGCATTCTACAGGTATGAGATATTTTTATAGCTATTTACAAGGATCGTGGATTGCCGAGTACCTGTAGATGTGCACACCCCTGTTTGCAGTACGGTCCTCTGGACTTTGTATGGCCATTAAGCTTCTTGTGATGATTCCTTTTGTATAAATTTGTAAGATTTTTTTTTTTTTTTGGTAACTCATTGTTTATTAGGTTAAGTTTAAGATTTAACTTAGTTTGTCTGTGTTAGATAGGAATAATATAAAATTTTCCCATTTATTTCCTCTTTCTTCCTACTACCGACTCAGCTATCAAGAGAGACTAAAAGTTTATGACAAGTCCCCCTACATATTCCTGTCGAATTCAGGTTTCTGTTCATAGACTTGAAATAGAAGCTGTTACCATAAAATGAATTCCAAGTGGATATGTATTTCTAAGATAAAATTCGGTATTAAATGCATTTCGTGGGTGATATTTACATTAATTAAAATCACGTGTGCTTGTGATATATGTTCATTAAAATAACCACGTGTTGCAAACTCACAATTCAGCTATCATGATGGAGATGGGTCTATTTCAAGTCTATGAACAGAAACCTGAATTCGACAGGAATATGTAGGGGGACTTGTCATAAACTTTTAGTCTCTCTTGATAGCTGAGTCGGTAGGGTCCCTGCCAGCATAGTTTCTAGCCGTACAGGTGGTGGTTCGAATCACCACCCGGCCAGAAGCTGTTACCATAAAATGAATTCCAAGTGGATATGTACTCCCAAGATAGAATTCGGTATTAAATGCATTTCGTGGGTGATATTTACATTAATTAAAATCACGTGTGCTTGTGATATATGTTCATTAAAATAACCACGTGTTGCAAACTCACGATTCAGCTATCATGGTGGAGATGGGTCTATTTCAAGTCTATGAACAGAAACCTGAATTCGAATGGAATATGTACGGGGGACTTGTCATAAACTTTTAGTCTCTCTTGATAGCTCAGTCGGTAGGGTCCCTGCCAGCATAGTTTCTAGCCGTACAGGTGGTGGTTCGAATCACCACCCGGCTAAAAGCTGTTACCATAAAATGAATTCCAAGTGGATATGTATTCCCAAGATAGAAATTCGGTATTAAATGCATTTCGTGGGTGATATTTACATATATATATATATATATATATATAAATATATAAATATATATATATATATATATATATATATATATATATAAACATATATATATATATATATATATATATTTTTCCTACCTCTTACCTTCTGCTTCCTACTTCCCACCTCTTATATCTTACCTTTTACCTCCTACATTTTCTACACATTTTCTTTTGTACCCTGCCTCTTTCATTTCTTACCTTTCAACGCTTAATTCACTAGCATACCCCCTACTTCCTACCTGTTACCCGTCACCTCTTACTTACCTTTAGATTCACTTTTACATCTTACCACACGTCTTATTTGTTTACCTAAAAATTTGTTCACCTTTTACCTCCCTTATTATCTACCTCGTACCTCCTACATCCATTCCTTGACCGCCTATCTACAAATTATGATAATTATTTGCTTATTAGTATTACGTCCTAATCTCTACAATCAACTGCGTTCCCCCTCATCATAATATATATCAACATGGACATCTATCAAGTAACTTATCGTTCCTACAAGACGTACCTACATGCTACACGCTACTGTGTGATCTACATTAGTCTTTAACGCCGAGTCCTGTGACTGACATGAAAGATAAGGTCAATTACCATTACTACTTTCTCTCAAAAATTGGCAACTCCTCGTCATGACTATGAGTAATGTCAAAAGCAAGCGACCGGTGACACCCGGTCAAAATTTTTATTTTTATATCAATTCTTTCAGATGCTCAATTGAAAAGATTAACATTTTTTCTTTGTTTTATTTTAGGACATGGAGAGGCGTCCCCGGTCAAAGGTTCCAACCGATTTATCGGTTTCTGCTTAAATATCACTCTTTTTTTGCGCAAGCGTATGTTATCTATTCCTTGGTCAGTAGCCGTGACGTAATTTCATTGTTATTACCTTACTGAAACTGCCGGCTGCCTCAAATCCCGTACAGTTTCCCACAGATAACACCGAAGAATTCGCCGCAGTATGAACAGAATAGCTTATGAAGCTAGGTGATCTACTAACACCACGGGACCAAACGTACACAATCGAAAGGTCAAGCAGCTTTATATATGCCGTTAACCTACTAAAGGTAAAATACCTGAGCAGCTTGTTCGGGCGTCAAAAAGTAAGCCATACCTCTTATCTGAAATAGCGTATTATCTCTCATGTTACCTTACCCCACAAGATAATTGATAATAAGGTAAATTCCAGCATAATGTAGGCAACACCTAAGTTCAGATTTTCAAAATCTTGTGTCGAACGTCTTTCTAACTTCTTAAGAAACAGAGCTAAAGAACATTATCATAAGCAGAAGAAGGAGTCGTTCAATAACAAAGATCACGTGACTTCAGATGTGACATCACGTGATTATCCGAACCATCATAGCAATAATCTAAGGACTATGGTTTTAAAAATTTGGGGTCTAACGTCTTTGTAGCTCGTATCATTCGGGGGCCGGTATACAAGCGTTCCCGCTAGTATACTATTTCAAACCTATGTGACGTGACCTTACCCCACGTGACCATCTAAATGCATCCGCAAATAGCCTAGGCCACAATTTACAACCTACAAAACCTGGGGTCAAACGTCTTTCTAGCTGATTCAGAGGCTGAGAAACAAGCATTGCCGTTATAGTACCTTTTGAAAACTCATGTCACGTGACTCTACGCCACGTGACCACCTGGTCACATCCGCACATAGCCTAAGCCACCCCTTATAAGTTTATATTCAAAACCTTGGGTCGAACATCTTTCTAGCTTATTCAGAGGCTGAGGAATAAACTCCCCCGTTTTTGCTTTTGAAGCGTTTATCTCTATATCTACCTATCTATCTATGTCACGTGACCTTACCAGACGTGACCATCTAAATGCGTCCGCAAATAGCCTAGGACACAATTTAAGTTCAGACCTACAAAACCTTGGGTCAAATGTCTTTCTAGCTGATTCCAAGGCTGAAAAACAAGTATTGCCGTTATAGTACCTTTTGAAAACTCATGTCACGTGACTCTACCCCACGTGACCACCTGGTCACATCCGCACATAGCCTAAGCCACCCCTTATAAGTTTATATTCAAAAGCTTGGGTCGAACATCTTTCTAGCTTATTCAGAAGCTGAGGAATAAGCTCCCCCGTGTTTGGTTTTGAAGTGTCCATCTCTATATCTACCTACCTATCTATGTCACGTGACCTTACCAGACGTGACCATCTAAATGCGTCCGCAAATAGCCTAGGCCACAATTTAAGTTCAGACCTACAAAACCTTGGGTCAAACGTCTTTCTAGCTGATTCAGAGGCTGAGAAACAAGCATTGCCGTTATAGTACTTTTTGAAAACTCATGTCACGTGACCCTACCCCACGTGACCACCTGGTCACATCTGCACATAGCCTAAGCCACCCCTTATAAGTTTATCTTCAAAAGCTTGGGTCGAACATCTTTCTAGCTTATTCAGAAGCTGAGAAATAAGCTCCCCCGTTTTTGCTTTTGAAGCTTCTATCTTTATATCTACCTATCTATCTATGTCACGTGACCTTACCCCACTTGACCATCTAAATGCGTCCGCAAATAGCCTAGGACACAATTTAAGTTCAGACCTACAAAACCTTGGGTCAAACGTCTTTCTAGCTGATTCAGAGGCTGAGAAACAAGCATTGACGTTATAGTACCTTATGAAAACTCATGTCACGTGACCCTACCCCACGTGACCACCTGGTCACATCCGCACATAGCCTAAGCCACCCCTTATAAGTTTATCTTCAAAACCTTGGGTCAAACATCTTTCTAGCTTATTCAGAAGCTGAGAAATAAGCTCCCCCGTTTTTGCTTTTGAAGCGTCTATCTCTATATCTACC